>NW_020696485.1:0-50781 GCF_002925995.2 Terrapene triunguis | reverse complement strand
CAGAGGGGGGTCCTCTGAGCTCTTTAAGTTTGATTACCCTGTAAAGTATTTTCCATACTGATTTTACAGAGATGATTTTTACCTTTTTCTTTAATTAAAAGCCTTCTTTTTTTAGAACCAGATTGATTTCTCCTTGTTTTAAGATCCAAGGGGGTTTGGATCTGTATTCACCAGGAGTTGGTGAAAGGAGGGTGGAGGAAGGAGGGGGGATGGTTAATTTCTCCTTGTTTTAAGATCCAAGGGGGTTTGGATCTGTGTTCACCAGGGAATTGGTGAAAGGTTTCTCAAGGCTTCCCAGGGAGGGAATTCTTGTGATGCCGCAGAGCCACAGCCCCCTCCAGCACCTGCCTTCCAGATTTGAACATCTCAAAATTCAGGAGTGCTCAAGCTCAGTTTGGGCAGCTGTTACTTCATTTCTCCCAAATCAAATATACTGATCCACTGTAACTTGCTGTAGAAAAAGTAGGATAAAATTGAGCAAGAAATGCTTCCCAGTGGTTATTAGGACTGGAATTGCTATTTTCAACAGCCATTGCCTTGTTTGTTTGTTTGTTTGTTTGTTTGTTTGTTTAAAAGGAAGACAATGATATTGCATTGGCAAATTCCCCATAGAAAGAAAGAGAGGAACAAAAGAATAATAAAGGCACCTCAACTTTTCTTCATTTATGTAGGATAGTCTTATAATATGCATCCAGATATCCTCCAGTCACACAAGCTGAAAATTGTTCCACTTCACTGCAGTTCTGTAACCATATGGGAACCAATCCTGTCTGTGTTCTGTGCACATCTAAAATTCCTGCTGAATGACCTGCCGTGGGAGCAAGTTACCAGTGACCCAGGGCTGCGGCGGAAGGAGGGTGCAGGTGGGGGGGGGGGGGGGAGGGCCCAGGGCGGGGGCGGCAGGAGGGGTGGGGGGGGGCAATGGGGGGAGGGGAATGAGGGAGCCCAGAGCTGGGGCGTCAGGGGGTGTGGGTGGGGGGGAAGAGCCCAGGGCTGGGGCAGCAGGGGGTTGCGGCGAGGAGCCCAGGGCTGGGACGGGGGGCAGCCAAAATTTTTTTTGCTTGGGGCGGCAAAAAACCTAGAGCGGGCCCTGGATGGAAAGATGACAACCTCTGCCTAATTAAGGCTAGGATAAAAAAATTCAAATGTAGATTTCTTCAGATCAAGTGGATTAAAAAAAATCTGCCTGAAATTTCTGATGTCTGGTACAATGGTAAATTGTTGTTTCAGGGAACCATTGGGATGGGATGAGAAATGAATTTGGGGGGATCATGTTCCATTGAAATCATCAAAAACTTTTCCTTTAGCAAATTTCATATCATCCTTTTGTGCACAAAAATGTGCTTGATTCTGATCTCAGTTGTGCCACTTTTATGCCATTGTAACTATGATGGTGGCTTCAGTGGAGTTACCGTTGATTTACAGCAGTCTGTGTACCAGGAAGGAGAATCAGGACTTACACCGGAATCCAGATTGGCCTGATTTCCTCTGTGGTCCTCAGTGCGGATGATGAGTTTTGGAACATAGGGAGGGGGTCTAGATGCCATGCCGCTCCACAGTGGGTGTTACACACCGTACGGTCAGTCTATGACACCTGACACCACAAACTGAAAGGATTTCTACAAGTTGTAAAAATTAAAGATCTACCCAGAGGAGCTCACAGAAACCGATAGAGATGTGTGGACCATGGTCTATAAACACCCAGGTGAGGAAATAACATGCAATAGGGAGATTTTTAGGGAATTTTATTTTATTTTAAATTTAAAAAAATAAACAAGTTGGAATTCTAAAGGAGATGAATGATAGAAACAGCCCCCTTGCCTCCCACCCATACACACTTCAGCAATATTATCTGAAACCAACTTGCTTTTATTGAAAGGAGAGTAACAAATCATATATGGGTGATACAATGGATCCCTTCTGGAATTTCTCCAACTCACAAGATTTTTTACAGCCCAAATAAACAGCACATCAGTGTTCCATTGAAGCAGGATCTGATGATTTTAGAAGGAAGTGGCTGTCTCCCAGATTCCCAGAGATCCTGCCTAGACAATCAGTCAAAAAGTCGCCTGTATGAAGGAAAGAGAATCAGATTTTTGGATGTTTTCCTTTAGAACAGAAATACTATGATGTTTGATTTCCAATCGAAAGGCAGCGAAGGAATTGCCTTGTCACTCTATGGTGAGTGAAGGGATCCCTGGTTAACTCCAGCACAGGGAAGTCATTTTTCCTACTGCAACAGTCTATTACAGAGTTTTAAGGGGGATACTCATATGTATCTAAACAGCTGAACTGGCTTCCTATAAAAACTACAGTGGAGAAAAGCACGATGCTCATCCAGGCACAGTTATTCTATCAAACACACCTTAGGCACAGCTGATAGATAATTATTTAGGTGATAAATAACTTACTCTTAAAGAAAAAGAGAAATTTCACTTCTATTAATGGTTAACTCTGTTCTGAGGGCAATGGCATATCAGCAGCCTGGCCTGGTAATAGCATGGATATCTGGGCATGCTCAGTGAATCAGCCAGGAGGGTTGCCGAGCAGATGCAAGCATGGGTACTCCAGCCCAGTTCCCTGGTTCTCACTCTGCAGGCCAAAGGGGCTCCCAGCTTCACATTGCCTGCCCCCAACCTGCATATTTGGTGTTTTAGTAGGTGGGGAAATCTCTCACCCTCCCAACTGCCTCTCAGGGAGCTGTACATTAATAGGACCAGACAGGGCGTCCTGTATAATTTATGACAGATAATGTCTGAAACAAGCAGAGCAGAAGTAAAAAAGCTTAGAGATTTACAATGTGGCCAGTCTAATTTTAATTGGAACCTTGATGTTTAAACCATTCAAAAAAAAATATGTATAGTGTTCACATTGACATCACCAAGATTTTTACAACTGCCTCCCTTGGTTAAGGGCTAAGACTCTGTACTGAGCTGCTTTATGGATGGAAGGAATCATGAGCCCTTAAATGGTTTTAAATCCTTTGTAGACTGGTGCCATTTTAATTATATAGAAGAGTGAGCACTCTGATAATATGCCTGTGTCACCCACTGGTCAGCGTGTGTTACGTGTCCCTTTTGTGCCTGATCTACAGCGAATGGGAGTCTGTTACAGCCCCAGCTACAGAGCCTGGTCCTTCGATCTGTAGAGACCCAAGAGCTTCCTTCTGGAGATGTCTGCTTCATTCCCCAATCTGTTGAGCAAGATAGCGCCTAGCACACTGATGTGTTACAGCATCCCCGGTCTGTGAGCTCTCATACACAAGCTACTATATTTTAACGTAGCTCCTCCTATGCATTAATATTAGCAGCGTCTGGACCCACATATACTGTAAGGAAGCCCAGTGACATGCTGCACGGTGCTGGTCTGACTACAATTTTAATGAATTTGTTAGTTTCCACTCAAATATTATTCACACTAGGTCCATCTGGATGACCCTTGAGGGAGGACTAGGACATGTGTCCAGTTACAATATTCTGACAGTTGTGATTTAACTAGTTTGAAAATACTTTACCTTATTTACTTTTGTACCCTCCTTACACGCACACAAACTTACACCCACCCTCAGGTGTCAGGAAACTCCAAACTCTTAGGCTTTTCTTTTTTTATTAAGCTGTAGCTTTAGAGTTTGCAAGCTGTCTCAATAACGACTCTCAGCAGACAACAGCCCTTTGTTCCCAGAATGTCATAGCTTTTAAGGCCAAAAGGGACCAATAAATCATCTAGTCTGACCTCCTGTAAGACATAGGCCATAGAATTTCCCCCAGTTACCCCTACATTGAGCCCAGCAACTTGTATTTGATTATCTTCCACAAAGGCATCCATCCTTGATTTGAAGACACCAAGAGATGGAGAATACGTCATTGCCTTGGTAGCTTGTCCCAATGGTTAATCACTCTCACTGTAAACATTTTTCTGTTATTTCTAACTTGATTTGTCTGGCTTCACTTTCAGCCAGTGGTTCTTGTTCTGCCTTCTCTGCTAGATTAAAAAGTCCTTGAGAATCTGGTATTTTCTCCCTGTAAATATACTTAAACACTTTAATCAAATCACTGGAGACACCACATTAGATGATGATTCCTCATTGACAAGTATATTCTATTCTATTCTATTCTATTCTATTCTATTCTATATGTGTGCTTTACTGAGATTGTAAGGTGCTAGGTTTTCAGGCAGATTCTTGAGCAGTGCTAAGTCAAACTCTTTGCAATAATATAATTATGTTACATCCTGGCAGTTATATTGATCAACTAACCTTGAAAGTCACCAAAAAAAAATTAGGTTTCTTTAGCAAGACCTAATAGGCTAAAATCCCTGTTCATTGGCATATTCCTAATCTTTAATTCTTTATTGATTGAGTCATTTTTTCTATTATTTTGCCAGGGATTGATGTCAAGCTCACTGGCCTCTAGTTTCCTGGGTCATCTTGCCTGTCTTTGTGCCTATTAGTATCACTCTTCCCATCTTCTGGAATTTCCCCAGCATTCCAAAATGTATCAGAAATGATCAGTGGAACAAAGATCTCCTCACCTAACTCTTTGAGGATTCTGTGACAGAAGTTATCTAGTTCTGCTGATTTAAAAATGTTTATCCCTAGTAGATGCTAACATCCTCCTTAGTTACTAATGGACTAGATAGAAGACACCATCCTCATGTAATATCAGTACATCAACCTGCTGATTTCAAAATACAGAACAGAAATATTTAGTGAACACTTCTGCCTTTTCTGCCTCATTATGAACATTTTTTTCAACATCTAGGAATGGGTCTATACCATTGTAAGCATTTCTTTTCTTCCTGAAATTTTAAAACAATGCTTTCTTGTCCTTACACCTGTCAGCTGAGGTTTCTTCCCTTTTCATATTGCTGCACTTCATTACTTCCAATTTAGATTGATTGCTATTTCCTTTGTATCCCATTTGTTATAGATAATGTTCTATTTCTAACAGTTGCCTTCACTTCTCCTGCAGACTGCTACAGGGTAGACACAGCCCCCACACTCTCTCCTCCAGACTTTTGTTTTTCCTGCTTGATTTCTATATTCTAAAATATAAAAGCAATGTAGACAATGGGATGTTTGGGCCCCAACGCCTGCCCGTATATGAAGCTATGGCAGAATATTGAGTCTGTAAAAGGGGCTCGGGGGGGGGGAGAGGGAATTCTCCCAAAGCATGAGCAGCACACGGCTGCCATAATAGATCTATTCTGTCCCTGTTATAAGCACTGGAGTTGGGGTGGTGCTGGAGACGTTGCTGGAGGCTGTCAGGTCTTTGGGGGCAATCCCAGTAGCACTGAGCACGGCAGAAGATCTGGGTTGCTCCTGGCTGTGGAATAGCACATGTGCAGCCTCGGTTGGGCTGTTCTATGTAGGAGAAGCCACTAGGGTGGTTCTAATACATGCTGGGACCACTCCAGCCCTCAGGTGGCCTAGAATATGAGCAGCTCAAAAGTGGCTTAAAGCCTCCCTTTGGCCCTGCCCTTGGGCCCCATGTGCTGAGCCTCCGAGAGCATTAAACAACAGCTCAGATGTAGGAAGGAGGGGAACAGGCATTTCTGTTCACATTGCAATGTCTACCTTGTGCAATGCTGAACTTACCTTTGACAGCAGAAATGATGTCTAGCACACATGCCAATGATTTTAGAATTGAAGAGACATCTCTTAAAGTAACAATTGCCCCCACGGAGTCTACATTGCAGGTAGGGATTATTAGCCTGGGAGAATGCTGCACACAGAAAAAAAGTCCATCATTCTTCAGAGCTAAATAGGCGCTGTGATCCCAAGAGGACAGGCATTTCTTATTCACTTATACCTGAGCGTATCAGCCCAAAAGTTCAAGTCCAAACATTTATCACAGCCTGAGTGCTACTGAAATGGGTGTAGTGCTGTGACCATTCCGTGGCTGCCACTAAGAAGAGAATGCAGCAAGTTAATTAAACAGGGGCGCTGGCTCTTGGGCTGCAGAGTTGAGAACTGTAGCTCTCAGCACATGGTGTCCTGTGCTGCCCTCTGCCTTTAAGTGATGGAAAGCATTTAGCTGCTCAGACCTCCAAGTTCCCTGAGCGGCTGCTGCTGTGGTTTGATTCCCTCTGTCTCTAGCAGTGATGTGCCAGGCAGTATCACAAATGCAATTTGGTGAAGTAGGGTAGAACTCGGTTGGATGGCTACACATTTTTGAAATAGAAAAGCTTGAAAAAGTCCCTTCCTGTTTCAAATCATGCCTGTCTGTGAGACGCTGTACAGATTTTTTTTCTCTGAAATCTCACTTGGAAATAATGTCTTCACGACCAGTTGCCAGATTTTGGTTACACATGAAGGGCCAATGTGCACACCCAAAGCTTGTAGACTATTTAGGTTAGAACATTTTTAACTGAAGGTTATTGTGCAATCTAAACAGATACATTGTCATGTCTGCAAACTCTGTCCCACCTTCAGATAATATAATTTCTTAGAAAGCAGCCAAGTACATTATAGTGAGATTCTTAGAGAGAGTGGGGCTAAGACACTGAGACGTAGGGCTGCCGCTTTAAGGATCTGCGTTCTGTTCCCAGCTGTGTAACCTCTCAGTTGGACATGAGGCCTCACTTTATAATAGAGGTTGTGAAAGGCACAGAATTATGAACACTAGCCAGCTGCAGAAGTTACATTTTAACTCCCAACTCTATGCACTTTGTCTTTCACCAACAGGTGTATTGAACAAAAGTTGGCCACACCTCAATTTCTTTACCAATTTCTTCACTATTCTGATGTTCAGTTCTGTGATTGCCTGTTAGAGGAAGAGTACGTGCAGTGCAGAGAGAATATAGGGTTGTTTAAGCAGCAAGCCTCAGAAAGATCTGAGGAAAACATGATGGCAATATTTTTTTCACTGGTCATAATTCAGTCAAATCTTTATGTATTTTCTTGGGGGCAGCAAATACACATTCCTGACATCCAGACAATTCCACTGCCAAATTTCACATATTATCTGCAAACTTCAGAGGCGCTAGAGTGCCTAAGCGAAAAGTCAGAAACACATTTCTAATAGACAGTATTAGACAATCTTAGTATAGATGCCCATATATCCCTCTGTATCATCCACCATTTTCATTTACCTCTTACCTGGTGCACCCTGGAGCACTAGAAGGAAAACCGCAAACAGCAGATAAAGGATCTTCATTGCTGAAGGTCAGCCGGCAACTCAGCGTAACTGGAGAGAAGAGACAGAAAGACAGGGAGGAGGCAAAAAGTCCCTATATTTATAGGACATTGGGGATATGCTGAGCTGTAGAAACAGAAGAAGATTAAAATTTACTGGGGCCCTGGGCACAAAGAACATTTTGGGACCCCCACAGACACTCCCCTCACCACACGGCCCCGCCTCCTGCTCCTCCACTTCCCCCCCAAGGTCCCGCCCCCCAGGCCAGGCTGGAAGCCAGAGCTGCGCCGTGGTCAGAGCCGCCTAAGGAGCCGGGATCACTGTGAGGAGCCCCAGACCCTCCACCTGCCCTGGGTGGCACATTCTGGGGGACTGGGACATGGGCCAGGGGCTGCTCTTGAGCATCCTGGCCCCTCGCCTAGGGCAGGTGGAGGGTCTGGGGCTCCCCAGAGCGGCCCAGGATCCCTGGGTACCTCTTACTGTGGCCTGGCTCCAGCTTCTGGCCTGGCCAGGGGGTGGGATCCCCAGGAAAGAGGAGAAGCAGGGGATGGGGCCACAGTTCCAGTGGACCCCACACTTCTATACTGGTTCTGGTTCTCCTACGGGGGCCCCCAAATTGGGCAGGGCCCCTGGGCATGGGCCCCATAGACCTGTGCATTAATCTGCCACTATGTAGAAATATTATTTTAATCCAAATGGCGTTTATAATATGTGTTCTGTATTCTCATAATAACAATAATGATTTTATCTATACATCTGAACAGCTCCTAGGAATATTTCAGAGAAATATGATTGTGTGATGGAAAATATATTTTAAAAAACAGATTTTGTGTGACTAATTTTAACGTTAATTAAGTGTCTTAAATTGAGTTTCTCATGCTAATCTCTTTTTCCTTAGCCAAAATAAGAATTATTGGAGAATTATGCACAATTATATATTTTATTAGCCGAGATAGAATTGAAAGCAATTAAGAAATTACAGAAAGTAATAGAAAGGTGGTTGGATATTCATGTTTATGAAGTATCAGAGTGGTAGTTGTGTTAGTCTGGATCTGTAAAAAGCAACAGAGATCCTGTGGCACCTTTAAGACTAACAGATGTATTGGAGCATAAGCTTTCATGGGTGAATCTAACATCTGTTAGTCTTAAAGGTGCCACAGGACTCTCTGTTGCATGTTTATGAAATGTATAATAATGAATACTAAAAGGTAACAAGTCACATAAATTCATTCAAGGCCTTATCACAGTTGTGTTACATAGGCAAACTTTACCCTAGTTCTTTACTATGTTGGGCAACTGACTTTGGTACTAACAGGAACTATGAATCCTTTAGTGCAGATTCTTATCCATTTCTAATCAAAAGTGTTCCCCAGTGGAATTAAGGGAGCACCCTCTGGTAGTTTTAGCAAATAGCTCTAAAGTTACTATTTAGAAAATCAGACAAGTTACTTAAGTACTAAGAATTAAATCGCAATTAGTTTTCACACTTTGTGTAGATAATGATTCAAACTATTTGAATTTCTCTGGAATTTTACCAGTATTCTTTGTTCTTAGCCCACTTGAACTAAATGTTCAAGGTTAACTCAATATTCAGATAGTGGGAACAATCTTTAGCTTACCAGCCAAATTCAAAGCTTCTTCCTCCTTTTGGGAAAGAAGCTGTGAATTTCCCTCAGTGACAAACTCTGTAGGTTTCAGAGGGGCAGCCATGTTAGTCTGTATCCGCAAAAAGAACAAGGAGTACTTGTGGCACCTTAGAGACTAACAAATTTATTTGAGCATAAGCTTTCGTGGGCTATTTCCCTGCTAAACTCAGGGTGTCTCTCAGCTATCTGATATGGAGGAAACATTTCCTTTGACACATATTTCCTGACTTCAACACTCAGAATCACATGCTGAGTTACCCTAATTTCTAGACAACAAAGATTCAGTTTGTTAGTGAAATACACGTATACATCACCCATTCTATTACATCACACTCCCATTTATCTGACCGGCCTGGGCAACATCCAGACTTTCAGATAACTGGGCATTTCGACACACAGAAGAAGTGCTAGAGAATTTAGTGCTAGAAGCCAGAGAGAGTAGGAGGAGGGGAAGGGGCTGAGCTAATCTTCGCTCCTGCATGCTAAGGTGATGGTGGTCCCCAAGGTGCTGAATGGACAGAGCCCAAAGGGAGGCAGAGAGGAGGGTGGAGGAGGGGAAGGGGGAAGGAAGGACGGATGAGAAAGGAAAGGAGGGCAGAGGGGCTCAGGTGGTTAACTAGCCACCTGAGACCACAGCCACCTTGGAGCTGCTTGAGCATTTCCCAGCACTGACAAATCCGAGGGAGCGAGCCAGCCCTACCCCTCACTATTTGTATTAGTCGCCACCTAAACCTTTTCATCTGTTTTCTTTTTGCCAGTTCTCTCTCTCTCCCTCCCTCACATCACCTCTTCTCTCCTCCCCTATTTCTCCCCATTTTCTCACCGCCATCATCCCTAACTTCAGAAATCCTCCCAAATCACAGTTCCCAGAGCCCTATGGTTAGTTAATCAGTGGGTGATTAGCTAACACACCACTACAGGGGGGACATACTGTGCATTCAGATAACTAGGATTTCTGGATACAGGGAATTTGGATAACTGGAATTAACCTGTAGATGGTTTTAACTCAAGTAACTTTACAATAACCAAGTTTTCATTGGGGCAAACAAAATGCATGTAATTGTGCCACTTATCCATTAAAACTGGCGTGAAGCCGTCTTCTCCAGTTCTGCGTCACAGTGACCCTGAGTCATCTCTCGAGCTCGCTAGAAAGTTAATTTAGATAGTTCACTCACTCAAGGGGTTATGACAGCCGTGTTCTTCTTCTCTTTCTGGATCTCACAGCCGTCTCCCTAGACAGAACATTAAAGGAAGTGTTAATAGGGTGAGCATAAAGGAAGTGACTTTAGTAGTTACCAGACTGGGGGTGCTCTCTGTAGCCAGGTGATGATAGTCCCACTTGCCGTCTCTCTCATCCAGATATATGAGCGTCACATGGATGCTTTAACCCAAACTGCCTGTTTTATACAGATTCTCAGGGCTTGGTTTCTTCTTGGCAAGGCTGCTGTGGGCCAATCAGAAAGTGACCCCTGCTTCTGGGGAAGATTTGAACTGTCCAACCACAATCTGGATGCTGGAATTCTTGCAACTCTGTCTCTGCAAAATTCCATGGTCTTTGTGCAAAATATCTTGTGCCCTCCCAGATTGTGTAAGACACGTTAGGCCACCGTGTCTTGTGCAAAACATCTTGGGACATATAACGAACACCTGCCGGTTTAGCTCTGATCAGCAACTTACGTCTGCAGGCCACTTCCCACAGGCCTCCCTGCGGTGTGGTCCTTGGCCAACTTGACACAACTCTGAGACCTTCCTCAAGTGGCAGTTTCTCTGTCAGCACTTTGAGCTGCCAGCAGAAATACCCACTCTGAAAGAGAGATACTTTGCATAAAGCCTTTCACATTTCTTGATGATTCTGTATGTTTTTTCATAACTTATAATGTTGCAATACAAAGTCATTTGACTCATTTGCCTGGTGTATTACTGATAATGTTGGCCACAATTAAATCAATATATAAAACAAATTGCTCTTCATGACTCTGTACCAGTAGCTCGATAATCTCTGCATTTGATTTGTAAAACCGTAGGCTTGACTCGTGTGTTTACATACAGTAATAATTAATACTTATACTTATTAGTAATAATAATGTTAAAATTAACCAGGCATTGTGGTTGTTTAGTCCATATTACATTTTAATTGAGTTCACCTTACAGATTTTCACTTCCTATTGGTTCCGAATGTATCACTTTGTAGAATATAAACCACATGCTTTCTTCCCTTTGTTAAAATTAGTTAGACATTATGGGTGCTGCCGCTGGTAGTGACACTTTAATTTGAGATTGGTCGACACATTCTTTTATATGCCCCTGTTTTCAGTTACTTAGAAATTTGCCATATTTAAAGTGTTTAAAGTTCTCTGTGCCATGCAGTGAACAGAGAATGTTTGGGTTGTTTTTGGTTTTGTTTTGTTTGTTTGTTTGTTTTTAGCAACATGCCGTATCAAGCTCTACTGAGGAAAACACATCTGTGAAATGGGCTTTTCGATCATTTATAATTTAACCAAATCTGAATGGCTTTCCATGGAAGCAGAAAAGAACCTTCCTGGCTTCAGGGCTGTTTGCCTACCAAATATTACATTTCTACTGCAATCCATGAAAGCTTTAGAACGCTTCAGAAAAAAGAGCTGGAAAAAAATATTATAACAGAAAGAATTAAGCAACCTTACCCTAGCCTCGAAAATACCCCTCTATACTATCCCTGGATTTTATTTACTTCTTACCTGCAGCAATCCGGTGCACAAAAACAGCAAGGAGAAAGTAAAGCATCTTTGCGGCATAGTGCCATTCAGGATTTCAGCATCATTAGAGACAAAAAACACACACACACAAAGAGGAACTAGACAATCCCCATATTTAGGGTGCTGGTGATATACTGAGTTGCAGAAATCTTGTTTTGATCGAAGTGATATTTAAAGTACGTCTGCTGCAATTAATAATACTGAATATTATATAAACAGCACCAGCGTGTGTTAAAGAAATGAAATTAGCAGGCCCTTGCTTCCTTGTGGAAGTAACAATATCGTTATTTACACCTGGCAAACATCTACGGCCTGTCCAAATCCTTGTAGTCAATGGAACGACCACGCATTGACAACAGTTTGGAGAGGTCCTTAGTACAGATTGAAATTCCAGCAAATAGCTCCCCCTGGAATGTTACTTGCAAGAGGGGATTTTGTGTGCATCTGAGTGTATCAGTTTTATACAATTTTATCAACTTTTTAATATGTAGGATTTCTCCCCTGCAATCTTATGCATCCAAGCAATTAAAGGAAGGTATAACATCCTTGTAAAGCCTAAAAATAACATTTATAACAAGACAATCATGTGAGCCATGAATTTATGGAGGTTATTGTAGATCTAACATGATACATTTAACAGCTTTTGCCAGGACCAAGCTGTGATTTTTTCCCATTATTTTTCCCATCACTAACCACCATCATTAACAATAACCGTTAAAAGTATAGACACAAACTGTTGATGAGTCAAGCCGGGCAAAGCCCAAGGGCGCTGCTTGTGCTAAGCACCACATAGACTCATTGACTTGAAGGCCAGAAGGGATCATACTGTGATCTAGTCTGATGTCCTGTGCATTGCAAGCCAGAGAACCTCACCCACCCACTCCTGTAATAGGCTCAGAACCTTTGGCTGAGTTACTGAAATCCTCAAATCTTGGTGTATAGACTTCAAATTATAGAAAATCCACCATTTACTCTAGTTCAAACCAGCAAGTGACACATGCCTTCTGGTTTCTCTCATTCATATGATTCAAGAGGGCAAGAATGAGAAGAAATTGGGCTTACACACTTGCCAGGAAAATTTAAGACAAATTCTAAGGGTTTTATGATGGATGCCATGGTTACTGGACTGATTGCACCTCTGTCCCATTACTGGTGTCTCAGTGCCCCCTTACATATCAGGCCTCGGGCCATGACTGGTCATGGTGTAGAATTATGCAACTGTCTGGTACAACTCCCCGTCTATGCTAACTGCTTATTGCCATGTTTGTCTGACTGGAAACCTGCATCTCTTCCCTTTGGGGGCATATCACCAGAGCTATCCAGTGACAAAGGGCCTTCTGAGAACAACTGGGTTTATGTAGCAAATGGAAGAAGGGATTA
The DNA here is from genome assembly GCF_002925995.2 of Terrapene triunguis. Taxonomy (NCBI): domain Eukaryota; kingdom Metazoa; phylum Chordata; order Testudines; family Emydidae; genus Terrapene; species Terrapene triunguis. Next base: position 37,884 of record NW_020696485.1, on the reverse strand, counting down.
GAGAAAATGATTTTAAAACAATAAACAGCCAACACATGTTTAGACCCATCTCACTTTATGCTTCACAGCAAATTAAGCTAGAAGGGCTTCCTTTCTGAGTTACAGGAGCAGAACAGGCTGAAGTAAGGGCTTATCTATATAGGGAAATCTACTGGTATAACTACACTAGTATAATTATACCACTATAGTTAGACTAGAACAAATCTGTGTGGAGACTCTTAGTCCCTAAAAAGAGTGCTGTTTCCCAGTTTAGCTTATGTCTCTTTGGAAGTGGTTTGGAGCAGGGGTGACCTGTCGATCTAATCCCCCAGTCATTGCACCCTATTTCAGTTATCTGCTGTGGGTGGAAGGAGGCTGCAGTGGTGGTCACCTCTCCTGCCACCTTCTCCACAGAGACAGGACAGGGACACAGTATGCTTCCCTGCCCAGTGGAGACACAAAGAACAGCCCCAACGGCCTGGCTGGCCAGCTCAGTCCTCTTCTTTCCACAGAGGTGCTGATGCTCCAGCGGGGTCCCTGCCAGCTGCTGATTGGTGTCTCAGCACCTCTCCTTCATTGGCATCCAGCTGTTGCACTGTTGACCACAGCTGACTTTGTGAGAGGCTGGGGTTTGTGGGTGTCCCAGGCATGGATGAGTGAACTGCTCCAGATAAAATAACAGTCAGTCCCTGCACAAATAATAAATGCTTCCTCTTTCCCTTCCTCTGCCAATAAACCCCACCTTGGCCTCTTTTCAGAACCAACTGGAAGTTGGAGCAAAACGTAACTGAAGTTTGAGGAAGATTCACTTATGCTCCTACTGGCAACTTTTAGAATTGGTCTGAATTCAGCAAGACACAATTCTATAACGACAGGTGCAAAGTACTTCACTAAGGCAGGAAAAATCAACTGCACAACTACAAAATGGGGAATAATTGGCTAGCTGGTAGTACTGCTAAAAAGGAGCGGGGGGTTATAGTGGATCACAAACTGAATCTGAGTTGTCATTGTGAGGCAATTGCAAAAATGGCTAATATGATCCTCGGTCGTAGGCCCCCAAAGGGAAGAGATGCAGGTGTGCAGTCAGAGCTGCATAGTAATAAGCAGTCTGCATAGATGGGGTGTTGTACCCAGGTACTTACATAGTTCTGTATTAACAGGAATGTTGTATGTACAACACAGGAGTTAATTGGCCTGCTCTACTCAGCACTGGTGAGGCCCCAGCAGGAGTACTGTGTCCAATTCTGGGCACCACAATTTAGGAAAGATGTGGACAAATTGGAAGCAGTCCAGAGGACAGCAACAAAAATGATAAAGGCTTTAGAAAACCTGACCTGAAAGGTTAAAAATAAACTTGGAATGTTTAGTCTTGAGGAAAGAAGACCGAGTGGGGACCTGATAACAGTCTTCCAACCGGTTACGGTCTGTTATAAAGTGGGCATGTCCATGTCTTCATGTCCACTGAAGGTAGAACAAAAAGTAATGCCCTTAATCTTCAATAAGGGAGATTTAGGTTAGATATTAGGAAAAACTTTCTAACCATAAGGGTAGTTACGCTCTGGAATAGGCTCCCAAGGGAAGCTGTGGAGTCCCCATCATTGGAAGCTTTTAAAAGCAAGTTGGACAAACACACGTCAGGGATGGTTTAGATTTACTTGGTCCTGCCACAGCGCAGGGGGCTTGACTTGATGACTTCCTGAGGTTCCTTCCAGCCCCATATTTGAATGATTCTATGATTCTAATACTCAAATGTACTGTAGATATTTAACCCATGTTATTGCAGGTTAATTGCACAGGAGAAAATAACATAGGGCCTGTGCTCCTTTTTGCCTTTTTCTAAGACATCGAGAAACCTGAAGAGTTGTTGTTTATTCAAGTGGGTTTTTTCTGCTTTTGGTATCCCTTATAAATAATAGGAAAGTCATGTCTAGTTTGCCTTCTTTTGTTGGAGGTCTCCTTGGAGGCCCCAAAGAAATGTCTGTAATGTTCCTCCTCCCTGAACTGAAGAAGTTAGTTTGTGGAGTCTTTAAAATAGAAAGATTTTCTCCTAAATACCTAAAAACCATTTGAATGAAATAGTTGTCAATAATGAAAATAATAAACAGGAAGTTTTAAATACTTCCTTGGTACCTGCAGTGTCCCAATGTTAACAGTTCCCTCTTTCTGTGCATGTGTCTGTCTATCTGGTCCCACAGCATAAGAATGACCTTTTACCTGAAGATAATAGAAGGGGTAAAAACTCAAAGGACGTTATAACAATACTAAATATTGAGAAGGAAGTGTGAGCCATTGGACTGAATGAGCTCTTACCTGTCACCTGTTGATGAACTGGAGGAACAGACCTCCTGAGCAGACCTTAGTTGCACAGACACAACTACTTTGCCAGTGTGATCAGTTTTGGCTGGTTGGGGTTAAAATTCACTTACATATTGGATTCAGGGGTAATGAAATCACATTGGTTCCTTCTGGCCTTGGGATCTATGAATTCATTAATCTGTGACATGTTGTTATCCTTATTGTGTGACTAAAGGGCAGCAGAACTGTATTTAATATGCCCTATTGCGGGGAACTGAAACCACACACTGTAAGCATGGAGTAGTGAGTCAACTCCAAGTGAAAGAGAGAGAGGGAGGGAGCATTGGGTGGGAGAAAGGTGTTCCTAGCTGGCGGTCAGGCCTTTGTTTAAGAATCTAAAGGCTTTTTGACCTTTTCCTCCAGTGTTTAAAGATAGATCTAGACATATTCAATTGAGAATGGTTGTCACTTCTGAGTGACCATTATGGCTGAAATCCCTGATAAATGGGTCAAGGGGATTTACTATTAAAGATTCAACAAAACTTTTGGCAAAACACAGGCACTTTGCTTGGTAACCTTCTGGTGCTTCAGGGTCCACAGATGTGGGGGAGGGTCGGAGGCTGCCAGAGCCGTGGATGGAGCTGGGTCTCTCTTGGTTGTTAGACTCCCTGCTCCATGATGGGAGTCTTGGCTAGAACTCCGATTCTTGGGGCAGCTTAGGGCAACAAAGACCCCAGAAGCACTGTCAGACCCAGCTAGAGGAGTAGCTTTCAGGGCTGGCCAGACTCCTCCCTCTGTGAAATTTCATCAAGAAAGTTTGGCAAATTTGGTTTTGCAGAATGAACCCTAAATCAAAAGACCCCAAATTTCTCACAAACCAAAAACTATGACTTTTGACCAGCTCTAGTGCAGAGCCCCCTCCCACAAATGCAGAACAGGAGTGGAGACCCAGGATGCAGACTCAAAAGTGGAGGGTGAGCAGTCAGTGAGCAACTCTGTGGCACTGATGGGAGGAGGGACAAAGTGGGACCAACTCCAGCAGATATTACATGATATCAAGCTAAAAGGTCTGACCATACAGTCCACTGGAAGAACAGCTCCACATACTTCCATTAAGACTGCCAACCAACCCAAGACTAATCACTAACAGTGACTAATTAAATTATACTCAAATTAAAAATACTCAATTCCTTCCAGGAATATTCATATTCTTCCCACAATTAATTAGCCTCACACCATCCCTGAAAGGCAGACAAGTAGTTACCCGTTGTTCTAATTAAGCCACAAGCTGCATCACAGAATTAACCTTAACCCTTTAATTATCAAATTAAAATTTTACACAAAGCAGACAAATAGCGCATCTGAAATTAATGTGCATTGCAAATCATCTGAGATTCTTAAACCCCTCCTTGCATCCTGCCCTGTGAGCTTCCACAAAGAGGAAGTTTCCTTTTGTAAACTTGTTCTCATCTTTTTATGGACAAACATATGTTGATTCTAATCTTGATTACACCAGTTTAACACCATTGTTACCAGGATGGGTTCAGTGGAGTTACAATTAATTTACAGCAGTCTGTGTAACACGAAGGAGAATCAGGCCTTAGACCTTAATGCAGATTGGCCTGATTTCCTCTGCTCTCTTCAATGTGGATGATGAATTTCAGAACAGAGGGATGGTCTAGGTACCATGGAGCTCCATGGTGGGTGTACAGCCAATCTGTGTCTCCACCTAGCTCCTCTGACACCACAAACGGAAAGGATTTGTACAAGTTGTAAAAGTTAAAGCTCTACCCACAGGAGTTCGCTGAAACCTACAGAGATGTGTGGACCATGGTCTATAAACACACAGATGAGGCAATAACATGTGATAGGGAGGTTTTTAGGATATTATATTTTAATTTTAATTTTTAAAAAAAATAAATGAGATGGATTTCTAAAGGAGACAAATGATAGAAACAGCCCCTTTGCCTCCCACCAACACACAAACTCTTCAGCAATATTATCTGAAACCAGCTTGCTTTTATTAAAAGGAGAGTAACAAATCTTATATGGGTGATACAAGGGCTCCCTTCTAGAATTTCTCCAGCTCATGAGGTTCTTTCCAATCCAAATGAATTGCACTTCAGGGTTCCATTGAAGCAGAACCCAATGATTTAAGAACAAGTGGCTGTCTCCCAGATTCCCAGAGATCCTGCCTGGACAATCAGTCAAACTATCACCTGTACACAGAAAAGATAATCAGATTTTTTTGATGTTTTCCCATAGAACAGGAATACAATTATGTTTGATTTCAAATCAAAAGGCAGAGAAGGAATTGCCTAATGAGTGAAGGGGTTCCTGGTTAACTCCAGCACAGGGAATTAATTTTCCCTACTGCGACATTCTGTTACAGAGAATTAATGGGGAGGGTCATATGAATCTAAACAGGTGAACAGGCTGCCTATAAAAACTATACTGCAGACAAGCATGACTCTCATCCGGGTACAGTTGTTCTATCACAGACACCTTGTGCACAGCTGAAGCTAAAGTGATGGATAATTACTTAGGTGATAAATAACTTACTCTTAAAAAATGAAGGGAAATTCAATTAAAAAGCCTTCCGAATTGTGTTCACATTGATGTCACCGAGATTTTTATAATTACCTCCCTTGGATTTCAAACGGGACAAAATCTAGGGCTAAGAGTCTGTGCTGAGCTGCTTTAATGACTGACAGTTTCATCAACTCTTCAATGGCTTTAAATCATTAGTAGACTGGTGCTGTTTTAATTATACTGAAGAGTGAGCGCACCGCTTCTGATAACGTGGGTGTCACCCACTGGTCAGTGTGTGTTACATGTCCCCACCATGCCTGAGCTCCAGAGAATTGGAGCCTGGCCCGTCAGCTCAAGTTGTAGAGAATCATGCGCTTCATTCTGGAGACGTCTGCTTCACTCCCCAATCTGCCAGGCATGCTAGCGCTTAGCACACTGATGTGTTCTACAGCACCCCCAGACTAGAAGTTTCCTGGGGCATCTTGCCTGTCCTTTTTGCCTATTGGCATAACATTGACCCTCTTCCCAGCTTCTGGAATTTCTCCAACATTCCAAAAGGTATCAGAAGTGATCAGTGGAGCGAAAATCTCCTCACCTAACTCTTCGAGGATTCTAAATGGAAATTATCTAGGTCTGCTGATTTAAAAATGTTTATCCCTAGTGTGACACCGACAGACCCCGGTCATTGGGATCAAATCTGGGACCTCTGGAGCTTAGTGCATGAGCCTCTACCACATGAGTTAAAAGCCAGCTGGCTGCTAGCTAAGGCTGTAGAGCAAAATCATTAATCTCTCTCTCTTTCGCTCTCTCTCTGTCTCGGTGCCACTAGATGAGACAGAACACCACACCCAGAAGGTGTGTGGGTTACACCAGCAGATGCTGTTTAACATCCTCCTTAGTTATTAATGGACAGTAGTCACCACCCTCATGTAATGGCACCATCAGGAAAGTAACAAATACTTTCCTCTTGTATTATATTTTCTAAATATACAGCCAACCTAATTCTCCATTCCTGAGGGACAGTCTCCACTCATTGATATATGTTGCTTTCCACAACCAAATCTCTGTACAACTTTTCATGAGTGATGTACCCGAGTATTCAGATTCTAATATCTAAACTGTATTGTTAAATCTAGTCACCTAAATTTGGGTTATTGCTGATTATGTACTGTATGTATCATATGTCTTTTAAAAACAAACTTTATATTTTTAGATAATATAAGCACTATACCCAGATGTACACTCTTTTTCCAATCTATGTATTATATATATATTTAACATTAGCTTTAATAACATTTTTAAATCAGTACAGCAACCTGCTTCTTTCCAAATACAGAACAGAAATATTTAGTGAACACTTCTGCCTTTTTTGCCTCACTATTCACAATTCTTTCACCATCTAGCAATGGCTTTATACCACTGTTAGGATTTCTTTTCTTCCTGATATTTTAAAAAAATTCTGTGTCCTTATCTCTGCCAGACATCGATTCTTCCCTGATGCCCTTAGCGTCCCTTATCATATTGTTGCACTTCATTCCATACAGTTTACAGTGATTGCTACCTATTACTCCTGTTTCCCATTGGCTTATTTCTAATTGTTGCCTTCACTTCTCCTGCAGACTGATAGAGTAGACACAGCCCTTGCACTCTCTCCTCCAGACTTTTGTGTTTCCTGCTTGATTTCCCTATTCTAAAATATAAAAGCAATGTCGACAATGGGATGTGTGAGCCCCAACCCCTGACCATATATGAAGCTTTGGCAGGATATGGAAGCTGTAAAAGCTCCATGAAGAGATTGGTGGGAACTGTCCCAAAGCGTGAGCAGCACATGACTGCCATATTAGGGCTATCCTGGCCCTGTTGCAAGCACTGGAGCTGGGGTGGTGCTGGAGACGGTGCTGGAGGCTGTCATATCTAAGGGGGCAATCCCTGTAGCACTGAGCACTGCAGAGACTCTGGGCTGCTCCAAGCTGTGGAGTTACCCCTGGGCAGCCTGGGTAAGGCTGTTGTATGTAAGAGCAGCTACTGTTGGCCTAGCATGTGAGCAGCAGAAAAGTGGTTTCAGGCCTCCTTTTCCTTCTGCCCCTGGGCTGAGCCATGTGTGCGGAGCCTCCAAGAGCATTAAACAACAGCTTGGATGTAAGAAGGAGGGGAACAGGTATTTCCGTTCACACGGCAATGTCTGCCTTGTTGAATGCTGAACTTACCTTCGACAGCAAATACTCCCTCCAAAGCAACGTCCAATTGCCCTAGTATTGAAGGGACATCTTCTGTAGTAACAGACACCCCCACGGGCAATACACGTCCCCAAGCTCTGAGCCTGGGAGAATTCTGCACAAAATAAGAGTCTTAATAATCATAATGCAGAGCAGGGTAAATAAAGGCTGTGATTTCAGGATGACAGGCATTGCCTATTCACATACATCTGGCCAAGTCATCCCAAATAACTTCAAGTCCAAAATTTTATCACAGTTTTAGTACTATTTAAGTGGTTGTAGTTTTGTGCACCTTCAGTGGCAACCTCTAAGGAGAGACTGGAGCCAAGCATATAATAGTGACAGGTCCTGAGATACAGTGTGGCTAAGACCCAAGTTGTGTTCCCAGCTGTGAAAACTCTCAGTGGGATATGAGGCTTGACTTTATAAGACAAACTATGAAAGACACAGAATTATTAACTGTAGCTAGAAGCAGAAGTTATATTTTAAGTAATGGTCTCCTGACTCCCAGCCATTTGTACTTTGTTATTTCTCTGGATGATTTTTCTTGGGGGCAGCAAAGACATATGCCTGACCTCCAGACAGTTCCTCTGTCAAATGTCATGATAGTCTGCAAACAGAAGACGTGCTAGAGTGCCTATGAAAAATGTCAGAAATAGAAAATGGTAGGCAACCTTAGTATAGGTTTCCAGATATCCCTCTGTATTATCCCTTTACATCTTATCTGGAGCACCAGAAAGACAACAGCAAAGAACAGATAAAGGATCTTCATGGCTGAAGTTCAGCTGGGAAACTCAGCGTCACTGTAGAGAAAAGACAGCAAGGCACAGAGGAGATAGTGAGTCCCTATATTTATAGGACATAGGGGGATAGGTTGAGCTCTAGAAATATTATTTTAATCCAAATGACACATATATGTTCTGTAATCTCATAATGATGATTGTTATCTGGACAGCTCCATCGAAATATGAGGAGGATTTCAGAGACATACAATTGTGAGACAGGTTTCATGGTGGTGGCCGTGTTAGTCTGTATCAGCAAAAACAACGAGGAGTCTTTGTGGCACCTTAGAGACTAACAAATTGTGTGAGGCAAGAGACATTTTACAAACACAAGTTTTGTAAATAATTGTAATTTTCCAGTGTCTTAAATTAGGTTTTTGATGGTAAATGCTTTTTCCTTAGCCAAACTACAGACTAGAGAATTAAATCTGATGTTACAATTTACCAGGAAATGATTCATCACATCAATTCATTCATAGCCTTAGCACTATCATGTCACATAGGCAAACTTTACCCTAGCTCTGTACAATGCTGGGCAGGTGACTTTGGTACCAACATGGAACTAGGAATCCTTTAATGCAGTTCTTATCCATTTCTAATCAAACGTGTTCCCCAGTGGAATTATGGGAGCACTCGGGGCAGTTCTAACAAACAGCTCTAAAGTTACAATTTAGAAAATCAGACAAGTTACTGAAGCACTAAGAATAAAAATCCAATTAGTTATCACTCATTAAACCCAAACCACAAGGGTAACTACATATTCAGATAGTGAGAACAATCTTTAGCTTACCAGCCAATTCAAAGTTTCATCCTCCATTTCTCCATTGCTTTTGCCTGAGATTGGCTGTCTGGGCAAAACCAGCCAGGCCACATAAGAATATCCCCCATGATGGTTTCTCCGTTGTTTGGCTGTTGCACTGACTCATACTCAATGGCTTGTAGTCACAGGTCTTGTGTCTGTCCGGAGTGTGTGTAACACCAACAGACCCCAGTCATCTGTGTGGGGGATCAAACCTGGGGCTTCTGGAGTTTAGTGCATGAGACTCTACGGCATGAGCTAAAAGCCACCTGGCCCTTAGCTAAGGTTGTAGAGCAGACTCATTAATCTCTCTCTAAGTGGTCTCAGTGCCACGAGATGGGACAGAGCACCGAACCCAGGAGGTGTGTGGGTTACATGTGCTGAAAATGTCTGCTCCCCCTGACATTCCCACCTTCCATCTCAGGAATCCTAGATAGAAATCGTGTTTTGGGGTCCAGCTCAATCTTCATTACCAGCCCCCCCCCCATATTCAACACCATGGAGTTTCAAACGTGTGCTCACTGGAGGCCCAGGTTGGATAAATGGGGTACAGCAGTGGTATCTCTGCTAAAGGCCAATTTTACACCTAGTGAAGGAGACTTGCTAGTTTTTAAGGGCTAGACTCTGCTAGGCCTAGTCTAATTAGCTCCTTACTCCACTTAGTCCCACTGATTTTAATGGCACAACTCGCAGAGCAAGAAGTACTCCGTGTGAGGGAACGTGGCAGGGTCTGGCCCTGTAGCTACTCATTGTGCCTGGTCTGTTTCTTGTGCTGCCGTCGGGTCTCTGGGAGTAAGCCTAGAAAATTCCAGCCTGTCCAAGCAGAGTGGATCCCATTAGCCTCAGACCGTCCGTGTCCCAGTTATTATTGCATGAGCCTGCAGTGACACAGCTTGGTGCAGTGAGCCACTGACCTGTTGTTAGGATGAGCCCTTTAGAGCCCATTACTTCCTGCTCATCCAGGTAGTGAACAGACACAACTAGTAAGGGATACATTGTCACCAAGGCTTGGAGCCAACAACATTTCAACCCCATCCCTAAGCTTCAGATCATCCCTCCCAGTGGCCAGATTTCCCCTCTCTCTCCATGAGAGGTTTACTATCACTGAGCCGTTCTCTTCCATTCTTTCTCAGCAGGCCCTTTACATACCCCAGTCCAGCTCCAGCTTGGCTGGCCCCAAAAATCTTTCAAAATAGAGTTCTCTCAAACACAAAACCTTCAGAGCAAAAGTCCCCTCCCCCCCCAGTATTTCCTAGGGAGTGGGACTGTGTGTGTGTGGGGGGGGTCTGTCCTTCTTATACAGCCTGGAAAGGAGACACTGGGGCACTCCTTTTCCTCCAATCCACTGGTAAACACCTCCTCCCTCTTTCTTCACCCCTCCCCAGAGTGTGTCTTGATAGGTTCGGTGATTGACAGAGAGATCACAAGGCTCCTGGTCCTAGGACCTGAAAGAAATAGCCTGGTTTCCCCCAAGATATTCAACTATCCCTCCCTGGGACCACTTCCTCTCTCCCAGGCACCTGCTACTCCCAATTCTCATCCCTTTATTTACTTCAGAATTCATGCAATGGAGTAGCCTCATGTTAAAGGGCTGGTGTACCCCATAATACCCCCACTTCCCCCCATTGGGAGGCAGTATTATATTAATCTCCCTAGAGAAGTGAAATCCCAACACTTGGTCTCATTGAAGGTCGATATTCAGTGGCTGGACATGGTCTGGAGATCTGGGTGGGAACATGCATGTGGAAATGTTGACCTGCATGCCCTGCTGTGTTGCAAAGGCAGGGAGAAAACAGAAGCTGTTTGGAAATTTTGCTCATCTGCTGTGTCAAAATCACATTGGTTTGTTTGGCTGCCATATCGCATTAAAACTCAGGTCTGTGTTATGGCTGCTTAGCAATTCAATGTATTTGCGACAGAAAGGCATCAGCTTTGGGAGGGGTTTGCAAACATCAGAAGCTCTGCAATGAGTATTCATTTCTGACGTGTTATTTCTTTGCTTTGTGAAATGTTTTAATTTGGTATAGAACCATCAGGGCCGGCTCCAGGCACCAGCGAAGGAAGCAGGTGCCTGGGGCGGGCAATAGAAAGGGGCAGCACGTCCATTGCTGGGGTGGCACCTACAGGTCTTCGGCGGCAATTCAGCAGCGGGTCCTACACTCCCTCTCTTCACTTGTCGGCAGCACTTCGGTGGCAGCTCAATTGGTGCTTCTTTTTTTCCCCACCGCTTGGGGCGGCAAAAATGCTGGAGCCGGCCCTGAGAACCATAGAATCATAGAAGCATAGGGTTAGAAGAAACTGCAAGGGTCATCTAGTCTAACCCCCTGCAAAGATGCAGGATTTGTTGTGTCTAAGCCATCCAATACAGATGGCGATCCAGCCTCCTTTTGAAAAACTCTAGTGAAGGATATTCCATGAGCAGTTTGTTCCATTGTCCTACTGTTCTCACAGTTAGGAAGTTTTCCCTGAGATTTAATCTAAATCTGCTCTGCTGTAGTTTGAACTCATTCCCTCTTGTCCTGCCCTCTGTGGCAAGAGAGAACATTTTTTTCTCCATCTTAGAGAGGGGGGAGAGGGATAGCTCAGTGGTTTGAGCATTGGCCTGCTAAACCCAGGGTTGTGAGTTCAATCCTTGAGGGGGCCACTTAGGGATCTGGGGCAAAATCAGTACTTGGTCCTGCTAGTGAAGGCAGGTGGCTGGACTCAATGATCTTTCAAGGTCCCTTCCAGTTCTAGGAGATGGGATAGCTCCATTAATTTATTTATTTATAATTTATTTATTTTATGGAGGTCTTTCAAGTATTTGAAGACTGCTATCATGTACCCCCTTAATCTCATTTCCAAACTAAACATACCCAGTTCCTTCAGCCTCTGCTCAACTCCAGCACGGTTCTGATGACTACAGCAGTAGGAGTCACAGAAGCCCACTAGAGCAGCATTTCTCAGACTGGGGTCCCTAAGGGGACCCCAAGGGATCCACGGGCCCCACTGATCAACTCCTCCCCGTCCCTCCCAGCACCTCCTGCAGACTAAGAGTCTGGCAGCCCATTGGGACTAAGGCAAGCAGCCGGCACGTCCCTGCAGCCCCTAGAGGGGCAGGGGGTCTCCGCGCGCTGCCCCCATCCCAAGTGCCGATTCCGCAGCTCCCAGTGGCTGGGAACTGCATCCAATAGAAGCAGCGGGGGTGATGCATGAGGGCGGGGCAGCATGCAGAAACCCACTGCCTCCTGCCCCTCCCGCCTCGCCAAGACCGCTGCCAGAAGGATGTGCCGGTCGCTTTTGGGAGCCGCCACAGCCCAGAGCCCACACCCCGCACCCAAACTCCCTCCCAGACCTTGCACCCAAATTCCCTCCCAGAGCCCACACTACCTTCTGCATCCAAACTTCCTCTCAGAGCCCACAGCCTGCACCCCACATCTCCTCCTGCACCCCAACCCCCTTCCCCAGCCTGGTGAAAGTGAGTGAGGGTGGGGGAGAGAGAGCAATGGAGGAAGGGGGTGATGGAGTGAGCAGGGGGCAGGGCCTCAGAGAAGAGCAGGGAAGGGGCGGGACCTTGGGGAAGGGGGCAGAGGAAGGGCTCAGCGAGGGGGCTTGTGGGTCCCTGAACATTTTTAACTCAAAATGGGGGTCCTCGGTTTGCTAACGTTTGAGAACCACTGTACTAGAGTGCTCCCAACTCTTTAAAGGGATACTACCCAATTCCTATACACCAGATAACGCCACCCTCCCCACACACAGATATTCATGGCTTACAGTATCCCCCTAATGATGAGGGATATTTTGAGTTTTTACCAGGATTTAAAACCTCTCTGTAAGGAGGTGGCTGCATAAAAATAGGAAAATAACTTTATATACACATAGAATATTTATCAGTAGTACAGAGAAGAGAAATAAAACCCATATACACAAACAGTTGTATGCTAAGCCACTTCCACAGGGAGCTATTTCCTGAATTCCTCTTTGACACATGGGGCCTCATTGAAAGCCCACCGCATTCATCGAGACTCTTTCCATTCACTTCAGTCAGTTTTGGACCAGGCCAATGATGTTTAATTGGTTTAGGTAATCAGGATGTAATCCTGGCCCCACTGAAGTCAATGACAAAACTCCCATTGACTTCCATGGGGCCAGAATTTCACTCGAGATTGTAATATCCTCCTGGCAAGGACATGTCAGCAGTATTGATGACACAGAAAATATGGAATTTATTATTAATAACAATGTCATAAACATCCAAGCATGGGGCATAATCCCTGGCATATTTTAGCCCTAAACCATTAAAGCATGTCAAATAGTAGATGCTGAGTCTGTGGTTCACAGAGGAGTTAAATTGAGTAACAGCAACAGTTCCTAGCTAAGCTGACCACAATCTCTTACTGCATTCTGAAGTAACTTCATCTTTTATTAGTTTCTTCTATATTATATGTTTTATGCCTAGAAGTTCATAATAGAGCTATTGTAGATCAAGCTGTGACTTGATATGGCAGTATAACCGATTATTTTAGAAACTACATAGAAAATTAAAAATTATCTTGAGCATTCTGCAACAGAGCCATCGGTTTAAGGAAGTTTAATTGGCACAATGCTTTCACTAGAAAAAGTATTGCAATCATTTTGGAGAAAGTCAAATATTTTAAATAGAAACCTAATGTGTGTGTATGTGTTAGTGTGTGCATACGTGTGTGTGCACCTAACTAGTCATGAACAAAGGTATAACACTGCATTGCTTTATAATAAAGAAGCTGATACACCCAGTTGTTATGTTGTGAAGCCAATGAAAAGTGAAAATCTGTAAAGTGAATCCCGCTGAAATATTATTAGGCCTGTATGACACTTGGCTTGATCTTCTGTCTGACTGCCAGTTCCACAGAGATCTCACAACATATGTAGTCATCCTCCTAACTATCAAACAAAGTGTAGAGAATAACCAGGTATGAGTACAGAGGGGACAGCTATTTTGTCTTATAGTCCAGTAAATGTTAACAATATTATTTGTGGTGAACCAAGCAATTGCATCAAATTACTTGTAGCATGATGACCTATGAAACAGGAACAGAATAATTAAGGAATGGAAAAAGAGTTTAACAAATCTCTCCGGACTTCAAAATAGACATTTCTGTAGACAGCTTAATGTGCTGACGGAGAAACTGCCATCTGGGGAAGGATACGGAGTTGAGCCAAGCTGGACAAGGGCCACACCATGGTGAGGACTACAGGAAAAGGCTTGCACAAAAGGCCTGCAGAGGGAGACTGATAATCAGAACTAAACCAGAAGGGGATCAGCATGTGTCTCAAGACATTTTGCACAAACTAGTGTGACCTATTTTCCTTATGAGCTGTAGAGCCCCCGTGCTTTGCAAATGAGATATGAAATATAGCAGGGGAATAGCCCTGCGGTCAGACAGGTACCCTTGCTGCCCCCATGAAAATCCATTGGATTTGACTCAGTTAGGACCAGTCTGAAATCACCATTACCCCTCCGTATTCTTGTCACTGTATATTGCTATGGCTTGTTGCTTAAACCCAACTTTCTAGCTGCATTGCACATGCTCTTCCTATCACAAACCACACAGAACTGAACATCCAGATGAGACACAGACAAATGAAGTCTGGTGAACTGCTTTCAAAAGACTCTTTCTCCCCGGGGAAAGTACACTCATCTGGGAGCCCGGAGACCATAAATTGAAATATAACTTATTCTGCTGACTAGCATTAATAATTCTGTGCTGTTCAGAATCCAAAATATAAAGCCAGGCCTCATGCCCCACTGAGAGGTTACACAGCTGGGAATAGGACCCAATCTGTAAAATGGCAAACCCTCATTTCAGTGTTTTAGCCCCCTATTGTCTCTCAGAAAGAATTTGCCACATCTCTATGCTTGAATTCACCCTTGGAAATGCCATTATCACCCTTGGAAATGCCTGGCAATGGGACAGTATGGGCAGAAATGACAATGTATCAGTTTAAGGTTTGGGCTTCTACCTGTGGTTTGGGGATAGTTTTGTGAAAATACATCTACCTCCAGTTTAAAAAATATCAGCTCTTTTTTACCCTGCCCAGCTGAATGCTAATTAAGACTTCCTTTGTACAGAATGCTCCTGGGCTCAGAGCAATAGAACGTAATGTACATGCCTTGAAAGTAGCTGTTACACTCTGCTATGTCCCCCCAATTTTCTTAAATTTGGAGTGTGCTTTCTAAAGGATATTTGCTGTTTCAGGTAAGTTCAGTATTCCACAGAAATATCTGTTCCTTTTCTTCTTATATGCAAGCTTTTGTTTAATACTCTTGCTGGCTCAGCACACATGACCCAGCTCAGGAAAAAGGCAGCAAAGGAGGCTTTTAGCAAATTTTGTGCTGCCTAGATTCTGGGTTGCTTGAGGCTGGAGTGGTCTCAGCATATATTATAACCATCCCAGTGGCGGTTTTTCCATAGCAGATGCTTTATCCAGGCTGGCTATGGGATACTTCACAGCGTGGAGCAGTCCACTATCTCACTAGTGCTCACTGCTACAGGGATTGCCCCTTTAAACCTAACAGCCTGCAGCAACCTCTCCAGCACCACCACAATTGTTTTCAATAAGTCTTGGAGCACTGGGACCGTTCCAGAAGACAGGAAGAAGGCTAATGTTTCATTTTTTAAAAAGCATCAATGGGAGAACTTGGGTAATTACTGGCCTTTCAGCCTGACATCAATCTTGGGCAAGATAATGGACCAGATGATAAGGGACTCGTTTAATACAGAATGAAAGGAAGATAATATAATTATTGCAAAGCAACATGGATTTATGGAAAAAAGATCCTGTCAAACAAACTTGATAGCTTTTTTTGATGACATAACAAGTTGGGTTGATTGAGTTAATAGTGTTGATGCAATATACTTAGACTTAAATGGATGAAAAACTGGCTAACTGATAGGCCTGAAAATGTTGTTGTAAACAAGGAATTGTCATTGAATGGTTGTGTTTCCAGTGGGATCTCATAGGGATCGGTTCTTGGCCCTATGCTATTTCACATTTTGATCAATGACATGGAAGAAAACAAAATCATCACTTCTAAAGTTTGGAGGTGACACAAAAATAGGGAGAGTGGAAAATAATGAAAAGGACAGTTCAGTGCTTCAGATTGATCAGGACTGCTTAGTCAACTGGGTGCAAGCAAAATATATGCATATTAATACGTCAAAATTTAAATGTATATATCTAGAAACAAAGAATGTGGGCCATACTTACAAAATGGGGGATTCTATCCTGAGAAGCAGTGGCTCTGAAAAAGATTTTGGGGGTTGTGGTTGATGATAAACTGAACATGAGTTACCAATATGATTCTGTGGCCAAAAGATCTAATTCAGTCTTGGGTTGCATAAATATCTCATGTAGAAGTAGAGAAGTTATTTTTCCTCTGTCTTTGGCGCTGGTGTGACTGATGCAGGAATAGCATGTCCCATTATGGTTTCCACAGTTCAAGAAGATGTCGATAGATTGGAGAGGGTGCAGAGAAGAACCACAAGAATAATTAAGAACAGGAGTACTTGTGGCACCTTAGAGACTAACAAATTTATTAGAGCATAAGCTTTCGTGGGCTACAACCCACTTCTTCGGATTAAAGGACTAGAAAACATGCCTTATACTGATAGACTCAAAGAATTCAATCTATTTAGCTTAAAAAAGAGAAGATTAAGCGTTGACTTTATGACAATCAATAAGTATCTACATGGGCAACAAATATTTAATAATGGGCTCTTCAATCTAGCAGAGAAATTTATACCACGATCCAATTGCTGGAAGTTGAACCAAGACAAATTCATACAGGAAATAAGATGTAAATTTTGAACAGTGAGGGGAATTAACCTTTGGAACAATTTACTAGAAGTTGAGGTGGGATTCTTCATCACTGATCATTATTATATCGAGTTTGGATGTTTTTCTAAAAGATCTGCTCTAGGAAATCTTTTGGGGAAGTTCTATGGCATGTGTTACACAGATGGTCAGACTCAATCATCCCAATGGTCCTTTCTGTCCTGCGAATCTATGAATCTCCATAAAGAAAATGGATAAAATTTAAATGACAATTTTGTATTGTATTTAGACCAGCTCTCACATTTAATTAGCCATGGTTCTTTCTGGCATTATGCCACAGCTAGATTTATTTTTTTGTGATGTGAATTTTAACGTTGCAGGCTCTTAATAGGAATTACATTAAAAAATAGAGTGAAACTGCCTTTCCTGCTACACAGAGATAGGTGATGGGAAGGGAGATCCATGTTTAGATGTCTGGTATTTACCTGGTGAAACAGTAGGCAGGTACCTGTTTAGATACATATGATTATCCCCATTAAAACTCTGTAGCAGAACATTGCAATTGGGAAAATGAATCTCCTGCTCTGAAGTTAACCAGGAATATCTGCACTCACTAGTCAGTGATTGGGCAATTCCTGCTGTGCCTTTCATTTGTAATCAAATGTTTTATTATCCCTGTTCTTACGGATGTCAACAAAAAATCTCAGTGTGTCTTTTCTTTCAATGTGACTGAATGTTCTGGCAGGATGCCTGGGAATCTGGGAGTCATCCCTTCACTTCTAAAATCTCTGAGTTCTGCCTCAATGGAAGTCAGAAGCACTGACTTGTTTGGGCTGCAGAGAACCTCGTGAGTTGGAGAAAGTCCTGATGGGGGCCCTTGTACCAATCATAGAAGATTTGTTATGCTCCTTTTAATAAAAGGAAGTTGTTGTAAGATCACATTGCTGAAATATGTACACTTGTGTTGTTATGAGTGGAGGAGGTGGAGGGTGGGGGCTGTTTCTATCGTTTGTCTCCTTAGAAATCCATTTCTTTAATCTTTTTAAGATTAGAAATGAAATAAAATACTCTTAAAAAGTCCCTCTTCTTTGTTAATGCCACACCTGGGTGT
Organism: Terrapene triunguis; assembly: GCF_002925995.2. Classification (NCBI taxonomy): domain Eukaryota; kingdom Metazoa; phylum Chordata; order Testudines; family Emydidae; genus Terrapene; species Terrapene triunguis. The sequence continues at coordinate 20,373 of NW_020696485.1, read as the reverse complement.
TTATGGACCATGCTCAGTACATCTCTCTATGATTCAATGAGCTCATCTGGCAGATCTTTACCTATGCCTTACACCTGTTACAAATCCCTGTGGTTTGTGTGGTTATCAGAGCTGGGTTCAGTCACAGCCTGACCATACAGTGTTTAGCCTTCCCCTCAGTGCTGCATGGTACCTAGACTCTCCCCACTGCTCTGTAACACCCTACCCCCAGGACTCCTTGTCATGGATAGATCCATCTGCTTCCCTTGCAGAATTTAAGGTACAGCACAAAACCTCTAAATATTTTGCTGTGCAAATTGAACCCCAGGGAGCTCTGAGAGATTCTTCAAAAAGGAGGCCACATTGAGGAGAATAGAAGGATTTAGGCAAAGTTTCTTTAAGATCTAAGGCCTGAATTCGCTCCCTGTTTTCCTGACTGGCATAAACCCAGAATAATTCCACGGAAGACATCATTATTGGGGAGGGATAGCTCAGTGGTTTGAGCATTGGCCTACTAAACCCAGGGTTGTGAGTTCAATCCTTGAGGGGACCATTTGGGGATTTTAGTGCAGGATTGGTCCTGCTTTGAGCAGGGGGTTGGACTTGATGACTTCCTGAGGTCCCTTCCATCCCTAATATTCTATGATCATTACTCTGGTGTGAAACTGTCATGAGGGAGAAGAGACTCAGGTGCACAACTCTTAATGAAGAGAGCAAAAGAAGTTTACACAAGGGAAATGTTTCAGCTATTTCTGTGGGTCACTTGATATCCCAGAAAATCATATCCTATCCCATCTTGCATGAGCCTCAGATGTGGGCCTGTCCCAGATATCTGCCACTGTGCCAAAGGGAAAACCTGAGTGTGTGAGGTGAGCAGCATTTGGCCCTTTAGGGTAAGATTTCACACAATGCTGTCCTAAGTGCTGTGCTGAAATCCCAACACGTTACATCAATGACGAGCCGCTGAGCCACTCGTTTTATTGTTCTATCACACAGAGCAGTCAGGTGTGTCTGGCAAGGATTGTTGTCTTCAAACCCACGTCCTGCTCCTGACCAGTGCTCCATTATCCCCTCCATCCAGACTCTTTTCTTTTATGCTTTGATCTACCGGGGTAGAATTTAATTCTCACATAGTAATTTCCAGCATCACTCTGGTAACAGACTCCCAGGATGGTTTATAGTTCAGTCTCTAGAGGACACTGAGAAAGTCAGGGGTTAGTTCCTTGCTCTGCCATAGAATCCATATGTGACCTTGGTCATGTCATTTTGGGACAGATTTGTAAAGGTATTTAGGTACCTAGAAATGCAGCCATGTGTCCAATGAACTTTCAAAAATCTATGCACTTGAGATGTCTAAATAACTTTACAAATCTGGCCCTTTTGTCTCTCTGGCCCTCTGTTCCTCACCTGTTAAATAGGGTTAATAATACTTCATCTGTCTTGTCTCTTCTGATTGCAATCTGGTTGGATCAGGCACAACATTTTCCTAGGAATATGTGCAGTGCTTAGCGGAAAGGGGCTCTAATCTAAAGGCCTCTAAGCACAACCATAATAATAACCATTGAACGTATGGTTTGAACAAAAAGTTCCCCGGTGCTGCATAATAACAATCACTCATTGACTACAACAATCTGCATCTTGGCAGGCCCTTGGGAGAGGCTAGAACAAACTCACACAAGAAAGCTTCCTAGATAATGCACCCAGTGTGTTTAGCGCAGGGTAGAATTCATGGATGTTGCTCTAAAGTTCTCAAGCCAGCAAGAGACATGTCAGATGAAACCTACAGAAGAAGACAATTTCAACCTGACATGTCCACAGCCCCAGAGCACCCTCTGGAGTCTGACCCCCACCTCCCCAGCGATCAAACTCTCCTTACACTCTAAGAATGGCCAGTTCCACCAGTATTTTTAGATCGCTAGCTGAAGCAGAACTAGTGTGGGTACATCTACCCGAGCCACCTCAAGCCCCAGTATAAAGATACCCTTAGAGGATGTGAGAATTGAAAAGCTCTGCACAGCAGGGGAAGGGAGATATCAAGGGCTCATCATACATGATTACTGTAATTTCAAAAGTATCTTAAACTGGCATTCCTGGCTCTCAACCACTCCAGGACAGCAGCGGCAGAAAGATGCTCCTTCTAATTTAGCATCATCCTTCAAGTAGGAATCTGCTGTCTCACAGTGCAACCTGCTGGACTTTAGTGACACTACAATGAAAAGAACAGGAGTACTTGTGGCACCTTAGAGACTAACAAATTTATTAGAGCATAAGCTTTCGTGGGCTACAACCCACTTCTTCGGATGCATATAGAGTGAAATACAATGATGGAAAGATGACAAGCTCTGCCTAATTAAGGCTAGGATAAAAAATTTCAAATGTAGATTTCTTCACATCAAGTGGATTAAAAAAAAATCTGCCTGAAATTTCTGATGTGTGGTACAATGGTAAATTGCTGTTTCAGGGAACCATCGGGATGGGATGAGAAATGAATTTGGGGAGGATCATGTTCCATTGAAATAATCAAAAACTTTTCCTTTAGCAAATTTCGTATCATCCTTTTGTGCACAAAAGTGTGCTTGATTCTGATCTCAGTTATGCCAGTTTTATGCCATTGTAACTATGATGGTGGCTTCAGTGGAGTTACCATTGATTTACAGCAGTCTGTGTAACAGGAAGGAGAATTAGGCCTTACACTGGAATCCAGACTGGCTTGATTTCCTCTGTGGCCCTCAGTTTGGATGATGAGTTTTGGAACATAGGGAGGGGGTCTAGATGCCATGCAGCTCCGCGATGGGTGTTACACACCGTATGGTCAATCTGTGACTGAACCTAGCTCCTCTGACACCACAAACCGAAAGGATTTCTTCAAGTTGAAAAACTTAAAAATCTACACAGAGGAGCTCACTGAAATCTACAGAGATGTGTGGACCGTGGTCTATAAACAGCCAGGTGAGGAAATAACATGTGATAGGGCAGTTTTCAGGGTAGTTTTATTTTATTTTAAATTTTAAAAAATGAAACAAGATGGATTTCTAAGGATGACAAATGATAGAAACAGCCCCCTTGCCTCCTATCTACACATCAGCAAGATTATTTCAAACCAAATGTTTTTTTGTTAAAAGGAGAGTAACAAATCTTATAGAGGAGATACAAGGGCTCCCTTCTGGAATTTCCCCAGCTCATGAGGTTCTTTTCAGTCCAAATGAATTGCACTTCAGGGTTCCATTGAAGCAGGATCTGATGAATTTAGAAACAAATGGCTCTCTGCCGGATTCCCAGAGATCCTGCCTACACAATCAGTCAGAAAATCGCCTGTACAAAGAAAAGAGAATCAGATTTTGTGATGATTTCCCATAGAACAGGAATAATATGATGTTTGATTTCAAATCAAAAGGCACAGGAGGAATTCCCAAGTAACACTATGGTGAGTGAAGGGGTTCCTAGTTAACTCCAGCACAGGGAAATCATTTTCCGCACTGCGACATTCTGTTACAGAGTTTTAATAAAGATACCCGTATGTATATAAGCAGGTGAACTGGCTGCCAATGCAAACTATACTGCAGAAAAGGACAACTCTCATCCAGGTTCGGTTGTTCTATCACACACACCTTGTGCACAGCTGAAGCTAAAATGATGGATAATTACTTAGGTGATAAATAAGTTACTCTTAAAAAACGAAGGGAAATTCCAGTTCTATATGAAAGCTGACTCCATTCTGGTGGCAGTTGCACATTAGCAACCCAGCCTGATGATAGCGTGGATCTCCGTGCACACTCAGTGAATCAACCAGGAGAGATGCCGAGCAGCTGCATGGCCACTCCAGCCTACATCCCTGACTCTCACTCTGCCAGCCCAAGGGCCTCCCAGCTTCACATCACCTGCCCTTGACCTGCGTCTCTGTGTTTTAGTAGGTAGGAAAATTTCTCACCCTCCCAGTTGCTTCTTGGGGAACTGTACTTGATGCAACATTAATATGTCCCGATTGGGTGTCCTGAATAGTTTACGGCTGATATTGTTGAAACAGTCAAAACATGAATAGAAAAGGGTAGAGATTTACAATGTGGCCAATCTAACTTTACATAGGAACCTTGATGTTTAAACCATTCAAAAACCTTCTGAATAGTGTTCACATTGACGTCACCAAGATTTTGACAACTACCTCCCTTGGTTTTCAAAAGGGGGAAAATCAAGGGCTAAGTTTCTGTACTGAGCTGCTTTAATGATGGAAGAATTCATGAGCTCTTAAATGGCTTTAAATCCTTTGTGGACTGGTACTGTTTTAATTAGACAGAAGACTGAGTGCTTCTAATAATATGCCTGTGTCACCCACTGGTCAATGTGTGTTACGTGTCCCCTCTGTGCCTGATCTACAGAGAACGGGAGTCTGTAACAGCCCCAGCTAGAGAGCCTAGACCTTCAGCGTGTAGAGACCCATGAGCTTCATTCTGGAGATGTCTGCTTCATTCCCCAATCTGTTGGGCAAGATAGCACCTAGCGCACTGATGTGTTCTACAGCATCCCCGGTCTGTGAGCTCTCATACACAAGCTACTATATTTTAACGTAGTTCCTCCTATGCATTAATATTAGCAGCATCAGGACCCACATATACTGTAAGGAAGCCCAGTGACATGCTGCACGGTGCTGGTCAACTGCAATTTTAATGAATTTGTCAGTTTCCACTCAAATATTCTTCACACTAGGTCTGTCTGGAAGGCCCCCCGAGTGAAGACTAGGACCCGTGTCCAGTTACAATGTTTTGAGTTAACTAGTTTGAAAATACTTTACCTTATTAACTTTTTTACCTTCCCTTCACACACACAAACTTACACCCACCCTGAGGTGTCAGTAACCTCCAAACTCTTAGGCTTTTCTTTACTATAATGCTGTAGCGTTACAGTTTGAAAGCTTTATAAATACCAAGTCCCTGCAGACAGCAACCATTTTGTTCCCAGAATGTCATAGCTTTTAACGCCAGAAGGGACCAATAAATCATCTAGTCTGACCTCCTGTAAGACATAGGCCATAGAATTTCCCCCAGTTACCCCTACATTGAGCCCAGCAACTTGTATTTGATTATCTTCCGCAAAGGCATCCATCCTTGATTTGAAGACACCAAGAGATGGAGAATACGTCATTGCCTTGGTAGCTTGTCCCAATGGTTAATCACTCTCACTGTAAAAAAAATTCTTTTATTTCTAACTTGATTTGTCTGGCTTCAGCTTTCAGCCAGAGGTTCTTGTTCTGCCTTCTTTGCTAGATTAAAGAGCCCTTGAGAATCTGGTATTTTCTCCCTGTAAATATACTTAAACACTTTAATCAAATCACTGGAGACACCACATTAGATGATGATTCCCCATTGACAAGTATATTATATTATATTATATTATATTATATTATATTATATTATATTATATTATATTATATTATATTATAATGTGTGCTTTACTGAGATTATATGGTGCTAGTTTTTTACTCAGAATCTTGTGCAGTGCAAGCCAAGCTTTTTGCAATAATATAATTATGTTACATCCTGGCAGTTATCTTTATCAACTAATATCAAAGTCATCTAAACATAAAGTAGTTTTTTTTTTTAGCAAGACTGAATATGCTAAAAACCCTGTTCACTGGCATTAACAATATTCCTAATCTTTAATTCTTTATTGAATAAGTCATCTTTTTTATTATTTTTCCAGGGATTGATGTCAAGCTCACTGGCCTCTAGTTTCCTGGGTCATCTTGCCTGTCTTTGTGCCTATTTGTATCACTCTTCCCATCTTCTGGAATTTCCCCAACATTCCAAAATGTCTCCGAAATGATCAGGGGAACAAAGATCTCCTCACCTAACTCTTTGAGGATTCTGTGACAGAAGTTATCTAGGTCTGCTGATTTAAAAATGTTTATCCCTAGTAGATGCTAACATCCTCCTTAGTTAATAATGGACTAGATAGAAGTCACCATCCTCTTGTAATATCAGTACATCAACCTGCTTCTTTTCGCATACAGAACAGAAATATTTAGTGAACACTTCTGCCGTCTGTGCCTCATTATTCACATTTTTTTCACTATCTAGAAATGGATCCGTACCATTGTAAAGATTTTTTTTCTTCCTAATATTTTAATACAATGCTTTCTTGTCCTTTGCCCTCCCAGCTATGGTTTCTTCCCTCTTGTCCTTAGCTTCCCTTTTCATATTACTGCACTTCATTACTTCCAATTTAGATTAATTGCTCTTTCCTCTGTATCCCATTTGTTATAGATATTGTTTTATTTCTAACTTTCACCTTCACTTCTCCTGCATACTGATACACAGTAGACACAGCCTCTGAACACTCTCCTCCAGACTTTTGTTTTTCCTGCTTGATTTCTGATTCTAAAATATAAAAGCAATGTAGACAATGGCACATTTGGGCCCCAATCCCTTTGTCTACATGAAGCTTTTGCAGCATATGGAGGCTTTAAAAGTGCCATTAAGAGGTTTGGGGGAAATTCTTCCAAGGCATGAGCAGCACATGGTTGCCATAATAGGTCTATGCTGTTCCTGTTGCAAATGATGGGGTAGTGCTGGAGATGTTGCTGGGAGCTGTCAGGTGTAAGGGGGCAATCCCAGTAGCACTGAGCACGGCAGAGAATCTGGGTTGCTCCAGGCTGTCCAGGAGCCTGGGTAAGGCTGTTATATGCAATAGAAGCCAATGGGATGTTCTAATACAGGGTTTCTCAAATTGGGGGTTGCGACCCTTCAAGGGGTCACGAGGTTATTGCCTGGGGGGTCGCGAGCTGTCAACCTCCACCCCAAACCCCCCTTTTCTTCAGCAGTTATAATGGTGTTAAATATATAAAAATTTGTTTTTAATTTATACACTCAGAGGCTTGCAATATGAAAGCCGTCTCCAGTACAAAAGTTTGTGAACCACTGTTCTAATACATGCTGAGGCCACTCCTGCCCCCAGGTGGCCTAGAATGTGAGCAGCACAAAATGTTCTTGAAGCCTCCTTTGACCCCTGCCCATGGGCCACATCTGCTGAGCCTCCAAGAGCATTAAACAACAGCTCAGATGTAGGAAGGAGGGGAACAGGCATTTCTGTTCACGCTACAATGTCTGCCTTGTGGAAACTTGAACTTACCTGTGACAGCACAAAAAGCGTCCAGTGCATATATCAATGACTTTAGAATTGAAGGGACATCTCTTATAGGAGCAGGTACCCCCACGGTATTTACAGAGCTCGAAGGGATCCTGAGCCTCAGAGAATTCTGCAGAAAGAAAACGAGTCAGTCATCATTCTGCAGAGCCGAGTAAATAAGCGCGGTGATTCCAAGAGGACAGGCATTTCCCATTCACTGACGCCTGGCCACGTCAGCCCAAAAGTTCAAGTCCAAAAATGTATCACAGCTTTAGTGCTATTGAAATGGGTGTAGTGCTGTGACCTTTTTAGTGGCTGCCACTAAGAAGAGAATGGAGAAAGTTAATTAAAGAGGGGCGCTGGCTCTTGGGCTGCAGAGTTGAGAACTGTAGCTCTCAGCATGGTGTCCTTTGCCTCCCTTGGCCTTTAAGTGATGGAAAGCATTTAGCTGCTCAGACCTCCAAGTTCCCTGAGCGGCTGCTGCTGTGGTTTGATTCCCTCTGTCTCTAGCAGTGACGTGCCAGGCAGTATCACAAATGCAATTTGGTGAAGTAGGGTTGAACTGGCTCAGCACCAGGTTGGATGACTACACATTTTTGAAAGAGAAGGGCTTGAAAAAGTCCCCTCCAGTTTCAACGTATACCTGTCTGTGAGACTCTGTGCAGATGTTTTTTTTTCTAAAAATCAGCTTGGAAATAATGTCTTCATGACCAGGTGTCGGGTTTTGATTACACTCGAAGGGCCTGTTATTTTGAAAATCCAGCCCCAATGTGCACACCCAAAGCTTGTAGACTATTTAGGTTAGAGCATTTTGAACTGAAGGTTGTTGGGCAACCTAGACCAGTGGTTCTCAGGACAAATTTATTGGTGGCCTCAGAGTATGGCCACCCACTCTTGCTGGTGGCCGCTCTCACACTTTTCCCTAAAATACTTAATTAGCTTTAGGAAAACCAAATAAATATGCACATAGACATGTCCAAATCATTTCAATTTATTTATTGCTAGCTAGTAAGTCTGTCATGAAAAGTGATATTAACAAACATAAGTATCACTTTTTCACAGCTGGCTTACTCAGCCCTGGCAAGCCTGGGGACAAATTAAGCCCTGGATGAAGGGTTGTGGGAGGCAGTCGGGGCCAGCGGAGATGGGGATGGAGCCCAAAGCCCTGCAGCCAGAATCCAAAGCCCCGCGGCCAAAGGATGGTGCCCAGGGATGGAGGCTGAAGCCATGTGGCTGGAGCCTGGGGCCTGCCACTGTGCAGCCGTAGCCCAGGGCTGGAGCCCTCAGCCCCTCAGCCAGAGCTTGCTGCCCCACCACCCCAGGGCTGACACCCAAAGCCTGAGCCCCACCGGCCCTGGGAAGGTGGGGAACTTGCTGGCTGCCTGCTCCTCCAGCGTTGTGCCCCAGGTGTCTTCAGAGGGGGGCAGGGCCCAACCCCTGCTGCTGGCCCCAGCAACCAACATTAGGGCAGTGCATCCAGGAGCAACAGGAAGAGGCTGCTACTTTGCACTCCCCCCCATCACGGCCCAGGAGACTGTGGTCACAAGAAAAAGCCCCTGGTGGCTGTATGTGACCACGGTGGCCGCATTTGAGAAACGCTGACCTAAACAGATACCTTGTCATGACTGCAGACACTCTCCCACCCTCAGATAATATAATTTCTTAGAAAGCAGCCAAGCACATAGTAATGACAGATTCTTAGAGACAGTGGGGTTAAGACACTGAGATGAGGGGCTGCCATTTTAAAGGTCTGGGTTCTGTTCCCAGCTGTGTAACCCATCAGTGGGCTATGAGACCTGACGTTATAATACAGTTTGTGGCAGGCAGAGAATTATGAACACTAGCCTGCTGCAGAAGTTAATTCACAATCTCCTGGCTCCAATCTCCATGTACTTTATTCTAAACCAAAGTGTATATGGAATGAGGTTGGTCACACTTAATAATAAAATATAATATTAATACACCCATCTCATGGAGCTGGAAGGGACCTTGAAAGGTCATCAAGTCCAGACCCCTACCTTCACTGGCAGGACTAATTTTTTGGCCCCAGATCCCTAAATGGCCCCCTCAAGGATTGAACTCACAACCCTGGGTTTAGTAGGCCAATGCTCAAACCACAGAGCTATCACTCCCCTTCGTTTTAGTTATATCTCATTCTGATAGTCATTGCCTGTTAGAGGAAGAGTACATGCAGTGCAGGTATAATATGGAGTGGTTTAAGCAGCAAGCCTCAGAAAGATCTGAGAAAAACACTATGTATTTTTCCCCCCCCACTGGGCATAATTCAGTCAAACATTTTTTTTCCTTGGGGGCAGCAAAGACATAACCCAGATCTCTGAACAATTACCCTGCCAAATTTCATGTAAACTGCAGAGGTACTAGTGCTCCTAAGAAAAAAGTCAGAAACTTGTTTCTAATGGAAAGCATTAGGCAACCTTAGGCTCCCAGAGATCCCTCTGCATCATCCCTCACTTACATTTATATCTTACCTGGCATGCCCTGAAGCACCAGAAAGAAAACAGCAAAGAGCAGATAAAGGATTTTCATGGCTGAAGGTCAGCTGGGAACTCAGTGTCACTGGAGAGAGGAGACACCAAGACAAAGAGGAGTCATAGAGTGTGGGCATATGCTGAGTTCTAGAAATATTATTTTAATCCAAATGACATTTATAATATATGTTCTGTAATCTCTTAATAATAATGATTGTTATCTATACAGCTCCATAGAAATCATAGAAGGATTTCAGAGAGATACAGTTGTGTGAGGCAAAATACATTTTACAAACATGTTTTGTAACTCATTTTCCAGTGTCTTAAATTAGGTTTCTTGTGGTAATCTCTTTCTCCTTAGCCAAAGTAGAGACTGGAGAATTATCGCACATTTACATATTTTATTAGCCAAGGCAAAATTGAAAGCAATTTAGAAACTGCAGAAAGCAGAAGAAAGATGGTTGTCTATTCATGTTTATGAAATTTATAGCAATGAATTCCTGATTTGATGTTACAATTTACTAAAAAGTAACAGATCACATCAATTCGTTCAAAGCCTTGTCACAGTTGTGTTACATAGACAAACTTTACCCTAGTTCTGTACTTTGTTGGGCAGGTAACTTTGATACCGACAGAAACTATGAATCCTTTAGTGCAGATTCTTATCTATTGCTAATCAAAAGTGTTCCCCAGCGGAATTATGGGAGCGCCTGTGACCGTTATAACAAACAGCTCTAAAGTTACAATTTAGAAAATCAGACAAGTTACTAAAGATTAAGAATTACAATTCAATTAATTTTCACACTTTATGCAGATAATGATTAAAACGATTTGAATTTCTCTAGAATTATACCACTATTCTTTGCTCTTCGGCCACTTGAACTAAATATTCAAGGTTAACTATATATTCAGATAGTGGGAACAATCATTAGTTTACCAACCAATTCAAAGCTTCCTCCTGCTTTTGGGAAAGAAGCTGTTGATTTCACTCAACGATAAACTATGTATGATATCTAGGCTAAACTCTGAAACACTCAGCGTGTCTCTCAGCTCTCGTCTATGGAGGAGACATTCCCTTCTACAAATATTTCTGGACTTTAACGCTCATGATCGCATACTGAGCTACCCAAAATTTCTAGACAACTAAGATTCAGTTTGCTAGTAAAAGACATGCATACATCACACATTCTATTACAGCACACTCCGGTTTATCCAACTGGGGGATATTCGAAATTTGGATAATCAGGCATTTGGATAAACATAAGAAGTGCTAGTGAATTTAGTGCTAGAAGCCGGAGGTAGCAGAAGAGGAAGGGGCGGTGCTCATTTGCATGTTGCCCCTGCATGCTGTGGTGATGGCAGTCCCCAAGGTGTTGCATGGACAGAGCACAAAGAGAGGCAGAGAGTAGAGGATAGAAAAGGGGAAGAAAAGACAGATGAGAGAGGGAAAGAGAGGGTGAGGAGCTGCAGGAGACAGGAGCCTCCTTGATGCTGCTTGAGCATTTCTTAGCTCTGACAATCCCAGGGGAGTGAGCCGACCCTACCCCTCACTATTTCTCCTAGCACTTGTGGAGCCTAGGCCTATTAGTATCATGACACCCTCAAGTAGCAACACAGAGGCTCCTGTTTCCTGTGGCTACTCCCCCTCTCCTCCTTCTTTCCTTCTCTTTTTCTCTCCTCTGCCTCTCTTTGTTCCTCTCCCCCCTACCCTGGTCTCTTTCCCATAACTCCTGCCCTGTCTCCCTGTGTCCTTTCACTCCTTGAACACTTCTCCTTTCAGTCTTTATCTTAACCATCTTCATCTGTTTCTTTCTTGCCTATTGACTTTTTCTCTCCCTCCCCGCCTATTCTCCCCTCCCCACCTTCTCCCTAATTCTTCCCTTTTTTCATTGTCCTCATCTCTAACTCTGGAAATCCTCCCAAATCACATTTCCTGGAGCCCTAAGGTTAGTTCATGAGTGGATGATTAACTAACAGAGCACTACACAGGCAGCACACTGCATTCAGATAGGTAGTATTTCTGGATAAAGGGAATTCAGATAACTGGATTTATCCTGCAGATGGTTTTACCTCAGTAGCTTTAAAATAACCAAGGTTTTTTGGGGGGTAAACACAATGCATGGAATTTTGCTCCTTATCCGTTGAAACTGGCATGAAGAAGCCACGTTCTCCAGGTCTCCATGGCAGGCCAGAATGGTTTCTCGAGATAGTTAGAAACTTCACTCAGGTAGTTCATTCACTCAAGGGGTTATGACAGCTGTGTTCTTCTTCTCTTTCTGGATCTCACAGTCATATCCCTAGCTAGAACTTTAAAAGAGGAGTTAATAGAGTGAGTACAAGGGAAGAGAATTTAGCAGTTACCAGGCTAGGGGCACTCTCTGTAGCCAGGTGATGGCAGTCCCGCTCGCTGTCTCTCTCAGCTTCAGGAAGTGAGGCTTTGGCACAAACCGCCTGTTTTATACAGGCTGTGAAGATTTGGATTCTTCTTGGCAAAGCTACTGCGGACCAATCAGAAAGTGACCCCCTGCACGGGGGAAAGATTTGAAATATCCAACCACCATCTGGAGGCTGGAATTCTTGCAATTTCTTTCTGTGTTGGGAAAATTCCATGGTCTTTGTGCAAAATATCTCGTGCCATCCCAGATTGTGTAAGACACATTAGACCACAATGGTTTTTGCAAAATATCTTGGGACATATAACGAACACCTGCTGGTTTAGCTCTGATCAGCAATTTACTTCTGCAGGCCACTTCCCACAGGCCTCCCTGTCGTGTGGTCCTTGGCCAACTTGACACAACTCTGTATCCTTCCTCAAGTGGCAGTTTCTCTGTCAGCACTTTGAGCTGCCGGCAGAATTGTCCATTTTGAAGGTAGGAGAGGTTCTTCATGTAAAGCCATTTCACATTCCTTGATGATTCTATAAGTTTTTTTCAAACCTTATAATGCTGCAACATAAAGTCATTTGACTCATTTGCTTGGTTTATTACTGATAATGTTGACCACAATTCAATCAATATTAAGACATAAGAACATAACAACGGCCATACTGGGTCAGACCAAAGGTCCATCTAGCCCAGTATCCTGTCTTCCAACAAGCATCAGGGGTAGCTGTGTTAGTCTGTATCCACAAAAACAACAAATTCGGTTTTATCTTAGGGCTTGGCTGTAGACAATTGATCGTGTGATGTGTCCTGGATGGAAACTGGAGGCATGTAGGTAAGTATAGCGGTCAGTAGGTTTCCAGCATAGGGTGGTGTTTATGTGACCATCACTTATTTGCACTGTAGTGCCCCAAAGTGGATCTCTTGTGTGGACTGGTCCAGACTGAGGTTGATGGTGGGGTGGAAATTGTTGAAATCAGGTGGAATTCTTCAAGGGTCTCCTTCCCGTGAGTCCATATGATGAAGATGTCATCAGTGTAGCACAAGTAGAGGAGGGGCACTAGGGGACGAGAGCTGAGGAAGCGTTATTCTAAGTCAGCCATAAAAATGTTGGTATACTGTGGGGCCATGCGGGTACCCATAGCAGTGACACAAATTGGACATCAGGAATAGTAACGTACAAAAGCCAGTAGGAGAACACTTCAATCTCCCTGGACATTCTATAACAGATTTAAAAGTAGCCTTACTTGAACAAAAAAATTTCAAAAACAGACTTCAAAGAAAAACTGCAGAACTAAAATTCATTTGCAAATTTAACACCATTAATTTAGGCTTGAATAGGAACTGGGAGTGGCTGGCTCACTACAAAAGCAACTTTCCCTCGCCTGGCATTGACACCTCCTCCTCAATTATTGGGAGTGGACCACATCCATCCTGATTGAATTGGCCCTGTCAGCACTGGCTCTCCACTTGTTAGGTAATTCCCTTCTCTTCATGTGTCAGTATAATAAGGCCTGCATCTGTAATTTTCACTCCATGCATCTGAAGAAGTGGGTTTTTTACCCACAAAAGCTTATGCCCAAATAAATTTGTTAGTCTTTAAGGTGCCACCAGATTCCTCGTTGTTTTTGTCTTCTGACAGTTGCCAATGCCAGGTATCCCTATCTTTTAACCAGTTACCAATCCATGAGAGGACCTTCCCACTTATCCCATGACTGCTTACTTTGCTTAATAGCTTTTGGGGAGTGACCTTGTCGAAGGTTTTCTAAAAATCTAAATACACTATATCCACTGGATCCCCCTTGTCCACATGTTTGTTGACCCCCTCAAAGAATTCTAGTAGATTGGTGAGGCATGATTTCCCTTTACAAAAACCATCTTGACTACTCCCCAACAAATTATGTTCATCTATGTGTCTGACAGTTTTGGTCTTTAATATAGTTTCAACCAGTTTGCCCGGTACTGAAGTCAGGCTTACCAGCCTGTAATTGCTGGGGTCACTTCTGGAGCCCTTTTTAAAAATTGGCGTCACATTAGCTATCCTCCAGTCATTCGGTACAGAAGCTCATTTAAATGATAGGTTACATACGACAGTTAGTAGTCCTGCAATTTCACATTTGTGTTCCTGCAGAACTCTTGGGTGAATACCATCTGGTCCTGGTGACTTATTACTGTTTAGGCTTATCATCCTTGAGTGCTCCTTTAGCATCTCAATCGTCCAGTGGCCCCACTGGTTGTTTAGCAGGCTTCCTGCTTCTGACGCACTTACAAAAAAAATTGCTATTTCTTTTTGAGTCTTTGGCTAGCTGTTCTTCAAATTCTTTTTTGGCCTTCCTAATTATGTTTTTACACTTCATTTGCCAGAGTTTATGCTCCTTTCTATTTTCTTCACTAGGTTTTAACTTCCACTTTTTACAGGATGCATTTTTGCCTCTCACTGCTTCTTTTACTTAGTTGTTTAGCCACAGTGGCTCTTTTTTGGTTCTCTTACTATGTTTTTTTTTAATTTAGGGTATACATTTAAGCCTCTATTATGTGACTTTAAAAAGTTTCCATGCAGCTTGCAAGGATTTCACTTTTGCTGCTGTACGTTTTAATTTCTGTTTAACTAACTTCCTCATTTTTGTGTAGTTCCCCTTTCTGAAATTAAATGCTACAGTGTTGGGCTGCTGTGGTATTTTCCCTGCCACAGGGATGTTAAATTTAATTATATTATGGTCACTATTACCAAGCAGTTCAGCTATATTCACCTGTTGGACCAGATCCTGTGCTCCACTTAGGACTAAATCAAGAATTGTCTCTCCTCTTCTGGGTTTCAGGACTAGCTGCTCCAAGAAGCAGTCATTTAAGGTGTCAAGAAACTTTATCTCTGCAACCCATCCTGAGGTGACATGTACCCAGTCAATATAGGGATAGTTGAAATCCCCCATTATTATTGAGTTTTTTTATTTTAATAGCCTCTCTAATCTCCCTGAGCATTTCACAGTCACTATCACCATCCTGGTCAGGTGGTCGGTAATATATTCCTACTGCAATATTATTACTATTCAATGGAATTACTCTCCATAGAGATTCTATGGAACAGTTTGGTTCATTTAAGATTTTTATTTCATTTGACTCTATGTTTTCTTTCACATATAGTGCCACTCCCCCACTAGCAGGACCTGTTCTGTCTTTCTGATATATTTTGTACCATGGTATTTACTGTGTCCCACTGATTATACTCATTCCACCACATTTCTGTGATGCCTATTATATCAATATCCTCATTTAATAGGAGGCACTCTAGTTCACCCATCTTATTATTTAGACTTCTAGCATTGGTATATGAGCACTTTAAAAACGTATCACATTTTTAGCTGTCTCCCATTACATGATGCAATTGAATGAGACTTTTTTTCATTTGACAGTTTCTCATCAGATCCGACCTATATTTTATCATCTTCCATCCTCTCCTCCTTACTAGGACATAGACAATCTCCATTAGTAGATCCTCCCCTCAGGGATGTCTCTGTCCGAACCACGTGCTCCTCCGCACCTGTCGGCTTTCACCCAGCCCTTATTTTGAAAACTGCTCTACGACCTTTTTCATTTTAAGTGCCAGCAGTCTGGTTCCATTTTGGTTTAGGTGAAGCCCATACTTCCTGTATAGGCTCCTCTTTTCCCAAAAGTTTCCCCAGTTCCTAATAAATCTAAACCCCTCCTTCCTACACCATTGTCTCATCCACGCATTGAGACCCTGCAGTTCTGCCTGTCTAACTGGCCCTGTGTGTGGAACTGGAAACATTTCAAAGAATGCTACCAACGAGGTCATGGACTTCAATCTCTTACCTAGTAGCCTAAATTTGGCCTCCAGGGCCTCTCTCCTATCCCTCCCTATGTCACTGGTACCTACATGTACCACGACCACTGTCTCCTCCTCAGCACCACACATAAGTCTATCTAGATGTCTCGAGAGATCCGCAACTTTGGCACCAGGCAGGCAAGTCACCATACGGTTCTCCTGGTCATTGCAAACCCAGCTATCTGTGTTTCTAATGATTGAATCGCCCATTACTAATACCTGTCTCTTTCTAATAGCTGGAGTTCCCTCAACTGGGAGAGGTATCCTCAGTGCAAGAGGATACCACAACATCATCTGGAAGGAGGGTCCCAACTAGGCCCTCATCTGTCCTGGGGTGGAATTTCACTACCCTCCCACTCATTGACTGGGATCTGGGTACAACACCCCAACTATGCACACCCATTAGTACTGTGCAGCTGTGACTGGACACCTGCAACTCTTCCCTTTGGGAGCTTGTGACCAGAGCTATCCAGTGACAAATGGCATTCTGAGAACAACTAGGTGTATTTAAAAAAAGGAAGAAAGTGTTAGAGAAAATGATTTTAAAACAACAATCAGCCAACATACATGTTTAAACCCATTGTATGTTATGCTTCACTGCAAGCTAAGTTAGGTGGGGTTCGTTCCTGAGTTACAGGAGCAGAACAGACCCAACCAAGGGCCTGTCTACATGGAGAAATTTACTGACATAACTATTCCAGTACAATTATACCATAATAAGCCTGGTCTACACTTAAAATTTGGGTTGACATAGCTTCATTTGGAAACACAGCCAAAATGTGCACAGCCATGCATTTTGACATGCATTACCTAGGGAGGTGGTGGAATCTCCTTCCTTAGAGGTTTTTAAGGTCAGGCTTGACAAAGCCCTGGCTGGGATGATTTAGTTGGGGATTGGTCCTGCTCTGAGCAGGAGATTGGACTAGATGACCTCCTGAGGTCCCTTCCCACCCTGATATTCTATGATTCTGTGATTCTTATATAGATGGAAAAACCTCTTTGGTTGGTTTAGAATGTGTCTAGACTATGGAGCTTTGCTGGCACAACTATAGCTATGCCTGTATAGTCACCATAGCGTACACATACCTACAGTCCTACAGGTGAAACAACCCACGTGTATACTTTTATTTCACAAAAACAGTGCTGTTTCCCATCTCAGTTTATGTCCCTCTGGAAGGGGTTTAAGACAAACTGGGAAAAGGCCCTATTATTGCACAACAAGAGTGTCCACCCGGGGAACTATACCCCTATTACTATAGCAATATAATTCCACCAATATAGTTACTCCAGTAAATTTCTCAATGTAGACAAGCCCTTATGTTCTTTTTCCAAGCACCACAACTCTAAAGACAAAGACTGGGCTCAGTTTCCCTTCCAGAGAAAGTGATCCCCAGTCTATTTTCCCCTTCTCAGGGAAACTCTTTTTTTACAGAACGACCCACCCCATGCATGCCTGAGCTCAGTTACCACACTGCCCAGTGCCTTTTTGTTAGATGGACGGGGCTGAGTCTTCCTTTGCCTGAGATTGACTGTCTGGGCAAAACCAGTCAGGCCATCTAAGAGTATCCACCATGATGGTTTTTCCATTGTTTGGCTGTTCACTCACTCAGCCTTAATGGCTTGCAGTCAGAGGCACTGTGGCTGTGGGGAGTGTGCTGAGATTCCCACCCTCCATCTCAAGAAATCCTAGACAGAAAATACATTTTGGGGACCAGCCCAGTGTTCTGTGCCAGGCATCCCCACATTCATCACCATAGAGTTTAAACCTCCCATTGACTTCCATGGAGCCAATATTTCAACCAAGGTTGAAATTTCCTCCAGGCAAGGTTTGGCAGCTGTAATGATGACAGAAAATATGGAATTTATTTTTAATAATCATGTATATATCCAGGGACAAGCAAGAATCCTTTGCAGAACTTAGGGCCAAGCCCTTAAAACATGTCAAATAGCAAATGTTTCATCTGTGGCTCACAGAGGAATTGTTTGAGTAACAGCAACAGTCATTAGGGAAGCTAACCACAAACTCTTTCTAAATTGTGAAGTAACTTCACCTTTTATCAATTTCTTCCATATTATTTGCTTTATGCTAGAAGTTCATAACAGACATACAAGATCAAGTTGGGACTTGATATGCCAGCATAATATACAATTTTAGCAACTATATAGAAAATTAGTCTATCTGGCACATTCTGCAACAGAGCCCTGCAGTTTGGGGAAGTTTCACTGACAAGGTGATTTCACTGACAAGGGTACTGAGAGCATTTTGGAGAAAGTTGTGTATTTTAAAAGAGCTGGCTGAGAAGCTGGCTGGCTGGACCATTAATATTGATTTTCAATAAGTCTCAAGCACCAGGGAAGTTCCAGAAGACTGGAAGAAAGCTATAGTTGTGCCAGTATTTAAAATGGGTGAATGGGAGGCCCTGAGTTATTATGGGCCTGTCAGGCTGACATCAATCTCAGGAAAGATACTGGAGCAGTCGATACAGGACACAATTAATAATAGAATTACTGCCAATCAACATGGGTTTACAAAAAAAGAGATGCTGTCAAACTAACTTGATATATATTTTTGATGAGCTTATCTGTTTAGTTGCTAAAGGTAATAGTGTTGAAGTAATATATTTAGACTTCTGTAAGGCATTTAACTTGGTATCACATGATGATTTAATTAAAAACTAAAACTGTATAAAATTAACATGGCACACATTAAACAGTTTAAAAGCTGGCTAACTGATAGTTCTCAAAATGTAATTGTAAACAGGAAATCATAATTGAAAGGGTATGTTTCTAGTGGGGTCTGGCAGGGATTGGTACATTTTAAAGAGAAAACATTATATATATATGTTTAACTAATCATTGATAAAGTATAACAAGGCATTTGTTTGTAATAAAGAAGCTGATATTTTGTGAAACCAATGAAAAGTGAAAATCTGTAAAGTGAAGCCCACTGAAATCTCATAAGACCTATATGGCCATTTGATCTGATGATCCATTGGACCGGCGGTTCTGAAGAGATCTCATAACATATGTAGCCATCCCTCTATCAGATGAAGTGTAGAAAATAACCAGGATGGGTACAGAGAGGACAGCTGTTCGCTTTTACTGTGCCATTAATTGTGATCAGTATTATTAGTGGTGAACCAAGCAATCTGAGTTAAATGACTTTATGCTGCAGCATGATGAGCTATGAAACAACTACAGAATCATCAATGAACATGGAACATTGTACATAAAGAATCTCTTCTGATTTCAAAATGAACATTTCTGCAGACAGCTCAAAGCACTGACAGAGAAATTGCCACTTGGGGAAAGATGCAGAGTCATGACAAGTTGAAGAAGGACCACACCACAGGGAAGACAATGTGAAGAGGCCTGCAAAAGTATGTTGAGGATTGGAGCTAAACCAACAGATGTCCCATATGTGTCCTAAGACACAAACTGCTGTGGTCTAACATGTCTCACACAAATGGGGATAGCACACCTTATTTTACACAAAAAACATGGTATTTTATAGAGAGGAAGTTGCAAGAACTCATAAGTAAGGCTACGAGTCAGCCACAGAGGTCATGGATTCTGTGATTTTATGTGACCTCTGTGACTTCAGCCCTAGGCAGCGGGGTTCTGGGCTTCAACCCCGCACATCAGGATTTTGATTCATATCTGTTGGTTGTAGACAGTCTTGAGAAAACACAATTTCCAGTTACACTTTTCTAACCTAAATATTCGAAAAGATTTGGCTGTGCACATTTGGGCTGCATTTTCAAAATAACAGACCCCTTCAAATATAACCAAAAATGGGCAGTTGGACATGAAGACACTATTCCCAAGTGAGTCTTTGAAGAAAATCTGGGCAGTTCCCGGACAGGCAGGCATTTAAACAGGAAGGGACTTTTTCAAGCCCTTCTCCTTAAAAAAAGTTGTAGTCATCCAACCCAGTGCTGAGCCAGTTCAACCCTCCTTAGCTGAATTACATTGATGATACTGCCTGGCACGTCATTGTCAGAGTCAGAGGGAATCAAACCCACAGCAGCAACCACTAAGGGAAGTTAGCAATGCAGGCAGCTACTTGCTTGCCATCTCTTAACACTGTTCAGAGTAGCAGCCGTGTTAGTCTGTATCCACAAAAAGAACAGGAGTACTTGTGGCACCTTAGGCTAGGTCTACACTACAGCGGGGTTCCGACCTAAGATACGCAACTTCAGCTACGTGAATACCGTAGCTGAAGTTGCGTATTTTAGGTCGGCTTACCTGGCGGTGAGGACGCGGGAAAGTCGACCGCTGCCGCGCTGCCGCCGACTCCGCTACCGCCTCTTGTCGAGGTGGATTTCCGGAGTCGACGGTAGAGCCATCAGGGATCGATTTTACCGCGTCCTCACGAGACGCGGTAAGTCGATCCCCGATAAACCGATTGCTACCCGCCGGATCGGCGGGTAGTGAAGACGTAGCCTTAGAGACTAACAAATTTATTTGAGCATAAGCTTTCATGGGCTACAGCCCACTTCATCGGATGCATAGAATGGAACATATAGTGAGGAGATATATATACATACAGAGAACATGA
>NW_020696484.1:0-1192 GCF_002925995.2 Terrapene triunguis | reverse complement strand
GCAGTAAGAGGCTAGGGACACCCAGAGCATGGGGTTACATCCCTGACCATCTTGGCTAACAGCCATTGATGGTCGTATCCTCCGTGAAACTATCTAGTTCTTTTTTAAACCCACTTATACTTTTGGCCTTCACTTTTGGAGCAGGATTGTCTCCTTGTCTCCTGCTGAAGCTCTTTGTATAAATCAGAGGCACATTGGCAGCTGGAGATACTTATGGCTATAATACAGCCATAGTCACATCTAGAATGAATTTACAGCTTGAATGGTCCCTTGCAAGTCTTCTTCATTCGACAAGAGTCAGTACAGGGGGATTTTGATTTCTTAAATCCCTCAAAATTGCAATCCAAGGCAATGCCACTTCCCCAGGGGCTGGTAGGGGAACCCGGGCCTGCCCTCTACTCCAGGTTCCTGCTCAGGGACCCTCTTGTCAGCAGCCAGGGTCTGCACTGTCCCAAACCTTGCTGCCATTTCCCTGAGCCTTTTCCTACTTTGCCTCTTTCAGGCTTCCACTCCATCACCCTTCTAGGTAAACCCTTCCTTTGGGGCCAGGATCCCAGGCCTCTCCTCTCCCCCTGGATTCCCTCCTTTCCCTCTCTAATGCCCAGAGTGACTGCCGGCTTCCTCCCCTTTCTGTTGCCCGCTTCCTGCCTTACACCAGTGTAGACAGACCCTCTGATACCTGACCAGCTTGTGCGAGGATTGGGCTATTTGGGACATTGCTGTTAGTTTCCTCTTCTTGGTCACAAGTCTACAATAGTGTTGGAAAAGATACAAGCTTGGCCAGCTAAGCCAGAATCTCATTAGACAGGAGGGAAAAGGAGAAGGATGGGAAAGAGATAAGGTGGGGGAAGAAAAAGGACACATCACAAGGAGAGAGATAGAGTCTCATATCTCAGGTTGTACTTGGGATTTAACTGGAGCTAGTGGCAGTGTCATCTGGTTTCCTCTCTCCGTCTAGATTTGGTCAGGACATTGGTCAGAATTAGGACGATCCTCTTTTTTTTTTTTTTTTTTTTGTCCACCAGTTAGGCCTAGTTTGTGATGCAACCATTTTGGGTCACTGAATTATCAGACTCACACTGTCTTAATTACCAAGCATGATCTTAACCCAGTCCTGGAGTTATATCAGGACACCTTTCTGTTTGGACTAATTCAGTCTTTCCGTCGTACCTTTTCCATCAACATTTGTTAT
>NW_020696483.1:0-5405 GCF_002925995.2 Terrapene triunguis | reverse complement strand
TAACAGGCTGAACTTCAGAGTTCCCTGGTCAACTGCAATATATGCAGGGAAATCACAAGGGAGCAGAGAATGCGGAGAGCACTGCACCTGATTTCCCAGGTGTGGCCTATATTTGGCATCTAACAGCCATGCAGCAGGTCAGTAACTGGGTTGGAAAGGTACCTGGTATGGTGTGGTTTCCTCAAAAAATAAACTCTCAAGACCTGTGGTACATAGGGTTGCCAACTTTCTAATTGCACAAAACTGAACACCCTTGCCCTGCCCCGAGGCCCCGCCCCTTTTCTGATGACCTGCCCCCACTCACTCCATTCCCCCTCCCTCCGTCCCTCACTCTCCCCCACCCTCACTCCCTTTCACTGGGCTGGGGCAGAGGGTGCAGGACGGGTGAAGGCTCTGGCTGGGGGTGCGGGGATGTGACGGAGCAGGGAGCAGGGCGGATTTGACCTGGGAATGTAGCCTGGGAGTTACATTGAGCTACCTGAGCTGTAACCTGAGCCAGAAAGGGGGGTGGGAGAGGTGACACCTTCTGCCCAGGAGATGGAACAAAGGAAAGGAGGGGCAGAGGGGAGGGGAGGGGAGAGAGAGCTGCTGGAGGGATTTGGGAGTTTTTCAGTTTTGGGGCTGGGTGGTGCAACGCAGGGAACCCCAAGCTGGGATCTAAGCTCCCTGCACTCCCCAAAAGGACTTGATTGAGGGGTCCTGGTTGTATCTACAAGCTCTGCTGTAGACTGTGTTCCTGTTATCCAATAAGCCTTCTGCTTTACTGACTGGCTGAGGATCACGGTGAATCGCAGGAAGCTGGGGGTACAGGGCCCTGAGTCCCCCCACACTCCGTGACAGGGCTCTGGGGTGGGACCAGAAATGAGGGGTTCAGGGAGAGGGGGGGGGCTCTGGGCTGGGCAGGGAGTTGCAATGCGGGAGGGGTGAGGGCTCCGCCTGGGGGTGTGAGCTCTGGGGTGGGGCCAGGGATGAGGGGTTTGGGATGCAGGAGGGGGCTCAGGTGTGGGGCAGGGGATTGGGGAGCGGGTTCTGGGAGCAAGTTAGGGTGCGGGAGGGGGTTCTGACCTGGGGCCGGGGGTTGGGATGCGTGTGGGGGTTCAGGCTCCAGCCAGGCAGTGCTTACCTCAGGCGGCTCCCGGTCGGTGGCACAGCAAGGCTAAGGCAGGCTCCCTGCCTGCCCTGGCTTCGCACGGCTCCCGGAAGTGGCCAGCATGTCCGCATCCTAGGCACAGGGGTGGTCAGGCAGCGTTGCATGGTGCGCACTGCCCACACCCACAGGTGCCACCCCTGCAGCTCCCATTGGTTGCAGTTCCTGGCCAATGGAAGCTGTGGAGCCAGCACTTGGGGAGGGGACAGTATGCAGGGTCTCCCTGATCGCACCTGTGCCTAGGGTCTGCAGGGACATGCTGGCCTCTTCCGGGCTCTGCGCGGAGCCACGGCAGCCAGGGAGCCTGCCTTAGCCCCACTGCGCCATCAACCAGACTTTTAATGACTGCTGACCGGAGCCACCAGGGTCCCTGTTCGATTGGACGTTCTGGTCGAAAACCAGACATCTGGCAACCCTATTGGGATGGTGGGGTAGAGGTGTGCCTGGTCTGAAGCCAGTGCCTGGGAGACAATCTCCCAGGGACACACCTTCGGAAGCTGGACGAGTTACTGGAAGTAGGAGCTGGGCTTGCTCTGAACGCTGCCTGTGGAAGTCCGTCCGGGAGGCGCTGTGTGTCACAACTGCGCTGGAAGCAGGGAACCTGAGCGTGGTCAGGAGTCCGGCCAAGCTCCTGGTACCCACCAGAGGGTGGGAGAAGCCCTGGATGGCTGTGAAGTGACTGCTATGGGGAAATACGGAGGGGAAACCTCTTAGTCTGTAGCTTCAGGGTGGTCAGTCAAAGTGTAACTGCCCTGATGGGGACAGGGAAGAGACAAAGCCTACCACCCTTCTGCAGGTGTGGAGGGGACTGGGCTGGGGGGAGGGATTGAATGGGGAGACACCATCTCATCTTCCAGAGCCACAGCAGTGCCAAGAACTGCCTGAAGGGCCCAAGCCTCTCATGGCTGGCTTTGTAGGGGAGTTAAGTCTATTTCCAATTAAGCAAAGGTGGTGACATCTTGATTGTTCCTTTGCTGGCTGGGCCACACAAATTAAAGAACTTGATCACTGGCTACCAATGTGACACTGGCAGGCCAGGCACTAGCAGCTCATGCCAAGGTCCCCAGGTCTCAGCTGAACGCTGACAAATACACAGCTGGAGTCAGTCTGGCTTCCCTGCTGTTAAAACAGGTGTTAGGACTATGAGAATCTGATTAGCATTTAGTCTTTAGAGTTGCTGCCTGTGTTAATCTCACCTGTAATATCTTTATCCCATGCTGTAAGGTAATATTTGAGTGGTTGTATTGTGAGCCCCTGTGATTGTGTAAATCACCAGACAGGAGAGAGACACTAATCAGTGGGAAGGGCTGGGCTTCAATAGATGTTACGTCCTGCCCTAAAGGAAAGGGCCATCTCTAACTGACCAACTATTGTGGGACATTGCAACTGGAATCTCCCTACCTACCCTCAACATGAGGACAAAACACATTTGCTGTTCTGCTCTCCTCCCTCTGAAGATGTGTCATGCAAGTGGACTCCTCGCATCAGCTGAGTTTGCAGCTCAGAGCACCTGGCAGCAGGGGGATAAGAACCCCAAAGAAAAAGAACTAGGGATTTCTGTGCTGCTTGGAGTCTGGGGGGCAAAGTGGTTCTAGGCAGAAGCAAGAGATCCCCAGTGCTTAGCCTGGGTTAGCCCTAAAGGACATATTGAGCTTGTTGATTACACTGCTCTACAGCCAAAATGCTTCTGAAATAAATGGAGTCAAACTTTACTAATTCTGGGTCACTGAGAACGAAAATGATGCTTAAAATTGTTGATTGGCTCTAGTTTTCAAGATATGCTATTTCAGTATATACGACCCTTGACTTGGGAATGGCGGAGGATAAGTGAGTTATAAAGGGAAGGGATCTCAATTTAAACCAGAAATGACAAAAATACATCTTTGACTGGATCTATGAATAAATCTATGACTGGGTTTGGACAGTACTTGCTTTTTAGGCAAAACAATGAATGATGCAATCTGAAGCTGGCATTGCGTCATACATGATATGAATTGCATCATGTTATTCCTAGAAGTCATGGATGATGCAATCATAACGAAGCTTACATCACTCTGCTGAACAAATTGCCCTATATCAGCTCTAGAAATCATACAGTGTCGTGCTCTCTTATTTGTCAGTGTTTGATTTTGCAAAGGGACACATTTCTGTTTAGCCAAAGTGAGCAGAGATGCCTCGTACTTGTGTGAACAGTGCAGATAACTTCTGCTATGTTTGTGGTGAAGTGACTTTTGCATCACAAAAGCGCAGTATAACCTCTATGGTTAAGAAAGCCTATCACCTTTATTTTGGCTGCAAAATTGGAGATCTGGACAAGAGGTGGGCCCCACACATATGCTGCAACACTTGTGCAACAAATCTTCACCAGTGGTTGAACAGGAAAAGGAAATCTATGCCTTTTGCAGTGCCAATGATTTGGAGAGAGCCAACAGATCATACCAGCAATTGTTACTTCTGCATGGTGCCTCCAGTTGGGAAAGGTGTGTCAAAGAAGAAAAAGTGGACTATGCATTATCCAAACATTCCATCAGCTATACGCCCAGTACCCCACGGAGAAGGACTGCCGGTTCCTGATGCACCAGAATCATTCTCACTTGAGTCAGACGAGGAAGAGGAAGAGGATGAAACTTCTGGTCCTGAACCATCAATGTCACAGGACCCACATTTTCTTCCATCCTCCTCCTTTGAACCATACCTCATAACACAAGGTGAACTGAATGACCTTGTCAGGGATTTGGAACTACCCAAGAGTAAGGCAGAGCTGTTGGGCTCCAGACTACAGCAGTGGAATCTCCTGGCAGGTGATGTTAGGGTTTCCATGTTCCGTGACCGTCAAAAGGATCTTGTCCCATTCTTCTTCATGGAAGGTGCTCTTGTAGCCTGCAACAACATCGATGGTGTGATGGCAGCCCTCAACATCATTCACGATCCAGATGAGTGGAGACTGTCCATTGATTTCATCGAAGACGAGTCTTAAAGCTGTTTTACTGCATAATGGCAATGTTTTGCCATCAATTCCAGTTGGTCATGCAGTCCATATGAAGGAAACCTAGGACAACATGAAACAACTTTTGAGGTGCATAAACTATGACCAACATCAGTGGCAGCTTTGTGGCGATTTGAAGGTTGTTGCTCTCTTGCTTGGTCTGCAGACTGGATACACAAAGTACTGCTGTTTTCTCTGCGAATGGGATAGTCGTGCAAGAGATTCCCACTACATCAAGAAAGATTGGCCACTCCGACAGTCATTGGAGCCTGGGAGGAAAAGTGTTCAGCACTTGTTGAATCAAGGAAGATTTTGTTACCACCCTTACACATCAAGCTGGGTCTGATGAAGAACTTTGTCAAGGCCATTAACAAAACACAAGCAGCTTTCAAGTACCTCCGTGGAAAATTTCCAAGGTTAAGTGAAGCTAAGATAAAGGAAGGTGTCTTTGTTGGTCCTCAGAATCGTGAACTTCTTCGAGATGATGCATTTGACCATGCACTGCGTGGCAAGGAAAAGATGGCATGGAAAGCCTTCCAGTTAGTGGCAATAAATTTTCTCGGAAACAACAAGGCAGACAACTACAGGTTGTTGGTGGAAAACCTCCTCAAGGCATACAAAAGCCTTGGTTGCAACATGTCACTAAAGATACATTTTTGGCACTCTCATCTAGATTTTTTTCCACCGAACTGCGGAGCAGTGAGCAACGAGCACGGCGAGTGATTTCACCAGGACATTGCAACAATGGAGAAATGCTATCAGGGCAAATGGAGCCCATCAATGCTTGCAGACTATTGCTGGACAGTGACAAGAGATGCTCCATTTAATGAATACAAGAGACAAGCCAAGAAGCGCCGAGTAGACACTGAATAGGACTAAACTATGTACATAATAGTTTTTTGCCTTTTGTTTCATAATAAATTTTATTTATATTACCCTTTGGCTGATTTTTAAAGTGTTACATAAACAGGACAGGTGAAATATTATCATGTAAAGCAACCATAAACACATGAAAAGACCTAGGTTTACAATTTATGATTAAAACTCTACTATCTACACAATATACATAGACATAAAATGTAAAAACTTAAATATCTTAGAAACAGTAGCCAATCAGTTGTTTTAATTGTCATATTTGAATTCAGCACATCAAAATACATAATAAATAGCACATTTTATCTCTGAAGCAGACGACTTCTCAAAAATTGTAGACCAGTGTTATAGCAACTTTTATTACAGTGCTACTCAGCCCTCAGCGGTTCAGGAGCCAAA
>NW_020696482.1:0-3469 GCF_002925995.2 Terrapene triunguis | reverse complement strand
TCAGTGACCCAGAATTAGTAAAGTTTGACTACATTTATTTCAGAAGCATTTTGGCTGTAGAGCAGTGATTATTGGCAAGTACAGCTTGTAAAATTGAACCTGAAAAGGGTAACTATGATTTGCTGGAAGTAGCTCAGTGTAGTGAGAAGAGCAGCAGTTTATCTGTTGGAAGTGGCAATGTGCCTCGTAAGGAAGCTGCCCCACTCCCCCGGTATTTGTCCGTAACCTGCCCTTTGTGCTGGGACAAGGGAGAGGAGGACAAAGAAAGCTTAGATGAGCCTAGGCAGCCTTGTGAGCTGATGGCTTTATCTAGTCAGCAGCTTGGGAAGGCAAGGATAGTGGAAGATGTGTCCCTATCCCTTACCCGTGCGGAGAATTGTGACAGTGAAGGGAATGTGCCTGTGTCTGTCAGGGGTATTGACTTGGCCCTTGGGGGGAGCTACCCCAGTCTCCAAGCAGTTGTCAGTGAACAGCCATGTGTGCTGGGACAAGGGAAATGAGATCCCGAGCTGTGTGTCTGGTAAAAGGGAAGGTCTCTGAAGCAGACAGAAGGGGCCTTTCAGCCTGTGATAGTTGAGGATAGTGCAGTTGTCTCAGAGGTGGTTCTGGATTCAACTAAAGCCCAGGAAGGGAATGGTCCTAAGTTTGTGTCTGCTAGGGAGAATGGCATTGTAACTAGGTTGCATCCAGTTAGTGTCTTAGCAAAATCCCAGAGACCAGACAATTCTGGTGCTTGTATTTTGCCTGTTGCTAATGTGTGGCTGGAAAAGGGTGTAGCAACTCTGGTCAGGGTGATACTCTAGCCAGGGCACAAGGAAAGCATAAAGGTGATCTGATTGTGTTACCTACTGACAGTTTGGATGAACTGATACTCTCAGAAGTTTCCCACCAAAGGCAGCATCGTTACAGCATCCCAGAACGGTGTTTTTTGCAACAGCGTTACACTGTTGACTCATATTTGGCTTGTGATCCACTATGACCCCCAGATTCCTTTTTGCAGGACTCCTTCTTAAGCAGTCACTTCCCATTTTGTATGTGTGCAACTGATTGTTCCTTCCTAGAGTGGAGTACTTTGCATTTGTCCTTATTGAATTTCATCCTATTTACTTCAGACCATTTCAGTTTGTCCAGATCATTTTGAATTTTCATCCTATCCTCCAAAACACTTGCAACCCCTCCCAGCTTGGCATCGTCCACAAATTTTATACGTGTACTCGATATGCCATTATCTAAATCATTGATGAAGATATTGAACAGGACTGGACGCAGAATTGATCCATGCGGGACCCCACTCAATGTGCCCTTCCAGCTTGACTGTGGACCACTGACGACTACTCTCTGGGAATGGTTTTCCAACCAGTTATGCACCCACCTTATAGTAACTCCATCTAAACTATATTTCTCTAGTTTATGAGACGATCATGCGAGACAGTAATAAAAGCCTTACTAAAGTCAAGATATGTGTCTACTGCCTCCCCCCTATCCACAAGGCTTCTTGTCCTGTACAAAAAAGTTATTAGGTTGGTATGACATGATTTGTTGTTCTTGACAAATCCATGACGATTGTTACTTATCACCTTATTATCTTCTAGGTGTTTGCAAACTGATTGCTTGATTATTTGCTCCATTATCTGAGTACTCAAGTTAAGCTGCCTGATCTTTAATTCCCCAGGTTGTCCTTATTATCCTTTTTATAGATTGGTACTATATTTGTCCTTTTCCAATCCACTGGAATCTCTCCCATTTTCCATGAGTTTTCTAAGATAAATCACTCAGATATCTCCTCTTTTTATTTATTTATTATGGGTTTTAATTTCCTTTCAAAGGTCCATCTCCGCTTGGCTTGTGGCAGTTCTCACTGTTTCTGACCTCCGAGACGTAGCTTTCCTTGATGATCTATTCCTTCTTTCATTCCTTGTAGGCTCGCTCCAAATAACCTATTGGAGATGCTTGTTCATCTAGTTTGGTCTGCAACCTTCCCCTACAAATTTTTTCCCCTTGCTCAGAGTGCAGCTTCTGCAACTTTGACTTAAAGTAATTCCAAGCCTCCTACACATTCAGATCCTTGAGTTCTTCAGTCCAGTCCATTCCCTAACTCCCTTAATTTTTTAAAGTTTGCCCTTTTGGAACTAAGGACCCTAGCTGCAGACCTGTTTACCCTTTTGTTTAGTTTAAAGTGAACTGACTCATGATCTCTCAAACCAAGGCTGTCCTCTACAACCAATTCTTCTATGAGGTCCTCGCTACTTCCCAATACTGAATCTAAAATAGCTTCACCTCTTGTTAGTTTGGTGACTATCTGGTGAAGAAATCTGTCTGCTCTCACATCCAGGAATATCTGGGCCTTACCATTCTTGTCCTCCAATCTATATGTGGGGAATTAGAGTCCCGTACAATCACACAATTCCCAGTAGTATTTATTTCATTAAAAAAAATTTTAAAAATCAATCCATATCGGATCCCAGGCATCTGTAGCTAAATTCCCTCTAAGCTGTGTGGTCACGCAGCTGCCTATTAAGTCCTGCCCCTTCCTGCCCGTCCCGGCGGGGAGACACGCCCCTCCCCGCCAGCCCCAGCGCAGACCCGTCCCGGCTGGGGGAGAGGAGCCCCTCCCTCAGCCCAGCCCTGCCGGAGCTGCCATGGCCAAGGAGAGGCTCCTCTCCCCTGGCCCCGAGCTGCTGCGGCGAGAGAGGGTGGGGGGAGTCCTCTCCCCCCACCGCCACCCAAGGATAGCCTGCACCTCAAACCCCTCATTCCCAGCCTCACCCTAGAGCCTGCAACCACAGCCAGAACCCTCATCCCCCCACAACCCAACCCCCACTCTGCCCTAACCCTGAGGCCCCCCCCACCCCACTCTGAACCCCTTGGCCCCACCACCATCACATGAACTTTATGTGCACCAATATGGAGGTGATAACAAAATTCATTCCACACATGGATGTAAAAAATTAGAGGGAACACTGATCTGTAGCAGTCTCCAAGCACTATCCCAGTGGAGCATGTGTTACCTTTCTTCCCCAAAGCAAATTTGACCAAACAGATTCTGTTTTATCCATTCCAGCACTTCTAATTTCTTTACAGTCTATTTAATCATTAATATACAATACTACTCCACTTCTGAACAGCACATACTCTTCAATGCCTGTATTCCAGTCACGACTACTATTCCACCATGTTTTCATTATCACTATAATACCTGGTTTCACTTCCTGCACCAGTAGTTCTCCATTTTAATACCCAGGTTCCTTACACTGTACAGACATCTTCGTAGTTCCTGCTTGGCTTCAACTAAGATGTCTATTGTGGCAACCCCATGCAACCTCCCCCCCGCCCACCCTTCCATCTCACTCCTGCCACACACATGTATCCTCTGAAGCCTGGGCACAGTAATGCACACTGGAAAACATAACTGACACATGGCTAGAAAGGGTTAAACATCCTGCAAAATAAATAACCCACAGAAGACATG
>NW_020696481.1:0-26570 GCF_002925995.2 Terrapene triunguis | reverse complement strand
GCGCAGGCCATCATAGATGGCTTCGCTGCGATGGGATTCCCAAACTGCGGTGGGGCTATAGATGGGACTCACATCCCTATCCTGGGACCGGGCCACCAGGCCAGCCAGTACATCAATAGAAAGGGCTACTTTTCAATGGTGCTGCAAGCACTGGTGGACCATCGGGGACGGTTTACAAACATCTACGTCGGATGGCCGGGCAAGGTTCATGACGCTCGCGTGTTCAGGAACTCTGGTCTGTTTAGACGGCTGCAGGAAGGTATTTACTTCCCGGACCACAAGATAACTGTTGGGGATGTGGAGATGCCTACAGTGATCCTCGGGGACCCAGCCTACCCGCTAATGCCCTGGCTCATGAAGCCCTATACTGGCGCCCTGGACACAGAAAAAGAACTGTTCAACTACCGGCTGAGCAAGTGCAGAATGGTGGTGGAGTGTGCTTTTGGCCGTCTCAAGGGGAGATGGAGAAGCTTACTCACTCGCTGTGATCTCAGCGAAACCAATATCCCCATCGTTATTGCAGCTTGCTGTGTGCTCCACAATCTGTGTGAGAGCAAGGGGGAGACCTTTATGGCGGGGTGGGAGGTTGAGGCAAATAGCCTGGCTGCTGATTACGCCCAGCCAGACAGCCGGGCGATTAGAAGAGCCCAGCGGGACGCGCTGTGCATCCGGGAGGCTTTGAAAGCCAGTTTCAAGGCTGAGCAGGGTACCCAGTGACTTTTAAGTTTGTGGACACAGAGGCAGAACTTGCCCCCATTTCTTTACCCAGTTGCCGTCGACTATCCTCTCCACTTACATACCCCCTTCACCCCCTTCCCAAAAAATAAAATCTGTTCTGTTTTGTTAATGGACACCGTTGTCTTTATTACTGTTTTCGCGGGAATGTTTTAAACCTGGGACGCAGACTGTGGCGGGGGGCGGGTTTAGGGTTGTGATGCAAATGATGCTTCTAAACTCCAGGAATGACAGGCTCCGCGGTGGTGGACTGGTTGTTTCAACGGAGCCTGCCAGCCCTCCTGGCCGGGACTGCGTGTATGTGTCGGCTATGTGACTGTCTTGCAGGGGGAGGAGGGTTACAGATCCCCTGCTGCGCGGCTCTGTGATGCAGGGTAAGGACCGCTGCATAAGATCTGTAACTGCCCTCCCCCGCCACCAAGTCACAGAGCAACACCACCGCCCCCACCACACAAAACATGAAAACCACCTCCCAGACTGACCAGGATAACTAGTCACTGCACTGTATATGTGCCCTGCTGCTGCACCTGCCCCCTGCTAAAGGTGACTGTCCTGTCCAATGACCAAGCCCCTTCCCCCCCCTTCAGACAGACTCCCCTCCAAAAGAAGAGGATGGAAACAGAAATGAACAGAAACGTATTCTTTATTAACAACCGCACATGGAACGGGGGGGTGAAACTTGGACGGGGTCTTGT
The DNA here is from genome assembly GCF_002925995.2 of Terrapene triunguis. Classification (NCBI taxonomy): domain Eukaryota; kingdom Metazoa; phylum Chordata; order Testudines; family Emydidae; genus Terrapene; species Terrapene triunguis. Next base: position 25,140 of record NW_020696481.1, on the reverse strand, counting down.
GTGAGGCGGGTAGGAAAGGACTTTTCAAATTTTGGGGAATGAGAGCCTTCTAGTGCTAGAGCAGTCCGCAGGGGTGGAGTGAAATTTTTCACGGCCCCTTCCACCCCTCCGTGTTTGGACTTTGGGTGAGGGGGGTATGGGACTTGGTGGCGGGGCAGGGCAGTTACAGAGAGACTGCAGCGGGGCTCTCTCCTCCTGCCTCCGGTCCTGCAGAACATCCACAAGGCGGCGGAGCGTGTCCGTTTGCTCCCTCATTAGTCCAAGCAGCGTTTGAGTAGCCTGCCTGTCCTCCTGTCGCCACCTCTCCTCCCGTTCCATGTTTGCCCGGTGCATTTGGGACAAGTTCTCCCTCCACTGTGTCTGCTGGGCTGCCTGTGCTCGGGAGCATCCCATTAGTTCTGCAAACATGTCTTCCCGTGTCCTCTTCTTCCTCCTCCTAATGTGCGCTAGCCTCTGGGCAGATGTGGCTGTGGGAATTGGAAAAAGGGAGTGAATTCCTGAGACAGAGCAATGTATCTGTGAACAGAGAACATAGTCTTTCTCTGTCAACAAGACCATGCAGAGCACCTATCACACGCGCACTGAGGACTAGGTCGAATTTTCGGCCCTCGCCTACAGTGCCTGCGGTCTTGCTGTGGCGAGCTGAGGAGCAGGGCTGGACACCGGACTTTGTCTAGCTGGCAAACATGGTAAGCCGTAGACTTGTGGCCGCTTAAAACTTTAAGAGTGGCACTGGCCTCCTTTCACATAGAAAGCAATGCGAGTCTCTGCTGGCAGCAATCCTGCAAGCATGAACTCTGCCCCTGTCCCACCCCCTCGCGGCTGTAAACCGCGTGGCTGTAAACCGGCGGTTGCAGTTCTATAAAGGGACGGGCAAGCAGTCCCAATACTAACTTTCCCCTACCTAATTCACAGCAGGGAGTCATGCCAGACATCACCCTCCTGAAGGTCTCCGAGAGCCAGAAGGAGAAGATGCTCCGGGACAGCCTGCAGAAACCGGGGCCATTTGCTGCACTGCTGTGCAAGGCCATGATCCCGGAGTACCTGCTGGCGTTGTGGCAGGGAAACGTGTCCTACCACGGGGGGCCTAATAAGCTCTCCCTGCCCAGGAACCTGCTGATGAGGCTGGAAAAACACCTGCAGGAGGTGTATGAGGAGTTCTCCCCGGAGGATGTCGCCTCTATCCCCGGCTACATTGACCAGTTCTTGGCTTAGGTGCCCTTGGAGGGACAAATGACTGCAGGGTTTTGGGCACTATAATCATGAAGCGGACATTGTGAGATTTTTTTAAAATGGTTCGGACTATATATTGAGGCGCCCAAAGACGGAGTAATCATGATACACTTTGCACTGATTCCCCTTTTGTTTGACTTTCCTGTTTACATGTTTTTAAGCACTTTACCCACTGTTAATATTTTCAATCTTCCTGTTTTGTTGCAAATAAATGTTTACATGTTTTAAAGCACTTTAGCTACTGTTAATATTTTAAATACGCCAGTTATGTTGTAAATAAATGTTTAGATATTTAAAACACTTACTGCTTGATCCTTCCCCTGAATCTGTGTCTGGGGTAACGGCTGGGGAGGGTTGGTAGGGGATCTCTGTCAGGGTGATGAAGAGCTCCTGGCTGTCGGGCAAATCAGCGTTGTAAGCGCTGTCTACTGCCTCGTCCTCCTCATCTCCTTCCTCCTCTTCCCCGTCCGCTGAGGAACCGGCCGCGGACAATATCCCATCCTCAGAGTCCACGGTCAGGGGTGGGGTGGTGGTGGCGGCCGCACCTAGGATGGAATGCAGTGCCTCGTAGAAACGGGATGTGTGGGGCTGGGATCCAGAGCGTCCGTTTGCCTCTTTGGTCTTCTGGTAGCCTTGTCTCAGCTCCTTGATTTTCACGCGGCACTGCGTTGCATCCCGGCTGTAGCCTCTCTCTGCCATGGCTTTAGAGATCTTCTCATAGATCTTTGCATTCCGTCTTTTGGAGCGCAGCTCGGAAAGCACGGACTCATCTCCCCACACAGCGATGAGATCCAAGACTTCCCGATCCGTCCATGCTGGGGCCCTCTTTCTATTGGATTGCACGTCCATCTCTGCTGGAGAGCTCTGCATCGTTGCCACTGCTGACACTGCTGCTGAGCTCGCCACGGTGTCCAAACAGAAACTGCGCTTCAAACTGCCCAGACAGGAAAAGGAATTCAAATTTTCCCGGGGTGTGGCTGGTCAGAGCATCCGAGCTCGGACTGCTGTCCAGAGCGTCAACAGAGTGGTGCACTGTGGGATAGCTCCCGGAGCTATTACCGTCGATTTCCATCCACACCTAGCCTAATTCGATATGGCCATGTCGAATTTAGCGCTACTCCTCTCGTTGGGGAGGATTACAGAAATCGATTTAAAGAGAGCTCTATGTCGAACTAAATGGCTTCCTGGTGTGGACGGGTGCAGGGTTAATTCGATATAACGGCGCTAAATTCGACATAAAAGCCTAGTGTAGACCAGGCCTCAGCCCCCTGCTGCTGCGGGACTGGGGCTTGTCAACCAGCATCCCCCAGCCCGGCCTGTTCTCTCCTTCCAGGGGCCGGGGCCCAGGAGTTCCAGCTGCTCCAGCCCCAGGGCGCCGTGTCGGTGTCAGCGGGAGAGACTCTCACTCTGACCTGCTCTGTGACTGGGCTCGCTCCAGTAGGACCCATGAAGTGGTTCAAGGGCTCGGGCAGTGGCCGGCAGCTCGTTTTTGCAGATAAGGGATCACTCCCCCAGGTGACGCGGGCTGTGAGTGGCTCTAGCACAGACTTCACCATCCGCATCAGTGACACCCGCCCCGAGGACGCCGGGATCTATCACTGTGTGAAGTTTAAGAAGGGATCGGGAGACGATGAGGAGTTCAGATCCGGCGCTGGCACGGCCGTGTCCGTGAGCGGTGAGTGCGAGCTCCCCCCAGCCCCACGCCCCTCCCCACCGGGGGCTGCTACCAGGGCGGGGAACAACCCAGCTCAGCCAGACACTGACCGGGGAGCTGCGCTTCCCACCGAGACTGCAGCAAAGTGGGACCTGGGTTGAGACCTACACCTGCGGGGGGGGGGGGGGGGGTATGGGTTTTAGGGAGATGGGGGGAGAAGAGGGAGAAATTTCTGTTCTAGCCCCAGGGATCTCTGCCCCCCAACGAAAACGAAGTGCCAAGTGCACCAGGGTGTGCAGTGGGGAAGACTGGCCGGGTGGGTGTACTGGGGGTGGGGGAGTCAGGTGTTGGGGTGAAGCTGCTGCCTGAGACTTCCTAAACCCAAGGACTCCACTTGCCAGTCAGGACTGGCCTGGCCTGGCCAGGGGGGCTGGAACAATTTTTAGAGGTGGGGGGCTGAGAGCCTTTGAACCAAATTGTAAACCCCGGATATAATGGAACCTACTTCAAGCCAGGGGGTGCGGCAGCATCCCCAGCACCCCTACTTCCAGCACCTGTGGGCCTGGTCTGGGGCCAGCCAGCCGCTTTTGGGGGAGACAGTTGCCAGGCAGAGCTGGGCAGGCCCTGCTGGGTTCAGCTGGCACACTGCTGTTCACCAGTGAGACCTGCAAGCTCCGTGCTGAGCCGTGGTGAAGTGCAGTGTCCTCTGAGCCGTGCCAAGGGGATGTCTGGGGATTAGGGTGACCAGACAGCAAATGTGAAAAATCGGGACGGGGGTGGGGGGTAATAGGAGCCTATATAAGAAAAAGACCCAAAAATCAGGACTGTCCCTATAAAATCGGGACATCTGGTCACCCTACTGGGGATGTGTGTGTGTGTGTCTCTGTGTGGGGTGGGGCGGGGCAGGCACTGGGATGTGCTCACAGGAACTAACACAAACTCGCCACTGACTTCCTGTCCATTTGCTGACCTGATGCATTTACACTGCAGGTCCAATCTCCACTACAGGGTCTGGGCTGTTTTCCAGCCCCGCTCTCTGGCTCGGGCTCTTCCTGGAGAAGGTGCTGATTGCCGCCTTCCTCCTCTTCCTCTTTCTGAGAAGCAAAGGGTAACCAGGTAACTGCTGCTTTTCTGTGATTAACACTGGGCAGAGTTCCCGGAGAAAAGGGGCCAGAAGGAAGCGCATTTCATGCTGCAGCCCAGGAGCAGAGCAGGAAGGGTTAAAGCCTCATAGGGAGTCAGTGTTGTGGGGCTGGGTGTCTCTGGGGCTGCTCATAGGATCCAGACCCTCCCAGTTCAGTTCCAGCTCAAATCACTAGTGCCCTGGTGGTTTTCTGATGGTCCCAGCCCAGTTCCTAGAGACACTAACTGGCCACATCACCAGGTGACCATCTCCCTGGGCACTAACTGCTGCCCTTACCAGGCATCAGAGACCCCCAGGATTGGGTACAAGTGGCGGATGAATTGCTCTGCCCCATAGAGTGGATCCTGCTGGCTCGGGGTGAGCTCCATGGAAAGTTGGCAGGCCTGGCCAGGCCTTCCATTGCCGTCTGCACCTCAGGCACATTCAAGGCCCTTCGTTCTCAGTGTTTATTTTGTTTACAATTTGCCAGGAATGTATCGGTGTTTATTACAAGAATAAAAAACCGAGTGCAAATCAGTGCAAAATATAACTTCACAGTTTTCAGGCTGAATATCGGGGTTGATATTCAGGGATGGGGAAAAGAAAAAAAAAAAGCAACAAACAGAAAAGTCATAGTCCTGAGAGTAAAGGCAATTTCATGCAGTGGTTTATTTCAGATCCCTCCCCACCCCCATTGTGCCCTGCTGAGTGTGTGTGTGTGGGGTGGGGGGGGCCTTCTGTCTGGGGCTTATTCCCTGTCACCTAGTTCCCCTGCCCAGCACTGTCTGGACCTCCCAGATGGCAGGATGATTAACGGTATGTTGGCAGGGTTCTGGTAGCTGTGTTGGTCCCAGGATATTAGAGAGACAGGGTGGGGGAAGTAATGTCTTGTATTGGACCAACTTGTGTTGGTGGATGGTCCCTCACCTGCCTTCTCTCTCTCATTAACAATATGGACACAGGTGCACACGCATACGTGCGTGTGTTTGTATCTTCCACTACAGAGCCGAACTTCCTTACACATTTACACTTATATTAACTTATTATTACCATAAACACATCTATATAATGTAATGAATTGGATATTCTTAACACAATCTGTATTTTCCTGTCCTTGAGTGGCCCAAAGTTCGGTAACAATCAGTAAAAACCCAACAATAGCTTCAGTAAAACAAAGAATTTTTCAGTAAAAATCAATAAAAACTGAAAACAAAGGGCCATAGTCACATTCAGCCCCTGTGCTCCTCACCCGCAGCCTGCTCCCCACACGCTCCTTCCATTTGGAAAATGCCTCCCGGGTTTGCTGGGGCAGGATCCCCGGGGGGCACAGTCCAGGGCCCCTGCTGAGCTCTGGAATCTCTGCCCCAGGGGATTCACCCCTCAGAACAAGAGTCCCACTCCAGCCCGAGGGCCAGGCATTCCCAGTCCCTGAACCTCTCCTGCGCCAGGCCTGTACAGAGGGTCCCAGCGACCCATTTGTGGCTCTGGACCGGATTCCTTAGTTCCAGAGCCCGGTGACTGCTGTTATCCAGCCTCCCCTGGCATTGCTGCCCGGGTCCCCGTGTCTATGCCCCAAAGAGACAAACCCCCAGCTCGTTCCATCCTGCTCAGCCTGATCCTCAGCCCAGAGCTGGTGGCGCCGTCCCTCGGGGAACACAACAGTTCTAGCTTGAATCCACTCTGGCATCGCTCTCCTCTGGGCTTCCTGATACTCATACCCCGGTCCTGACCCCTGACCTGGAGGGTCCCTCCCCTTTCTAGGGAGGGGGGAATTCAGGTACCAGCTTGTCACAGTCACTGGAAATCCAGGAGAGTCAGAGCCCCGAGTAAATCTCCCCTTGGTTAAACGTACAGCGTGAGATGACTGCTCCTCGACACCCCCATCTCAGGGCGTGATGGGGGCTGACATGGAGGGTACTAGAGCAGTTTGCCCCTGGGGGGCTCCTCCCTGGGCCGGGTTAATGCTAAGGGAAGGGTCATTGACTGACTGTGCTCATTCACCTGTTGGATTCTTTCCTTTTGCAGCCCCTGGTCTATGTCCCAGTTTTCTCGCACTGTCGCCACCTGCCAACTTCTCTGTCTGCAGCCTCTGTCCCCCAAGTCCAGGAAACGAGTCCCTAGATGGTGGAGCTGCAGTGACCCCTGCTGGCCAATCAGATGGAGCCCAGGCTTGACAAAGCGAAGGTGAAGGGGTGACCTGGTTACAGTACCTACATGGCGTGGGGAACAAATAATTCATAATGGGCTCGTCAGTCTGGCAGATAAAGGTCTGACACACGATCCAATGGCTGGAAGTTGAAGACAGACAAATTCTGACAGGAAATAAGGCCTAAACTTTTAATGGTGAGAGTAATTAACCAATGGAACAATTGACAATTTTAAAATCAAGACTGGGTGTTTCTCTAAAGGATCTGCTCTAGGGATTATCCAGGGGAGGTTCTCTGGCCTGTGCAATAGAGCAGGTCAGACTAGAGGAGCACAACGGTCCCTTCTGGCCTGGGAATTTAGGAATCTCTGATGGGACGTACCCAGCATTCACTCCTGCCTGCTGATGAAAGAGCCACCGGAAGGACTCCTGACTGGGCTCCCTTCCCCCTTCAGCCCATCCCTCTGCGCTGTCTGCACTGACCTTCGCTTCAGGGAGCAGATATGTGGAATACGGGGGTGTAACGCCATTTGTTCGTGTATAATACGCTGTGTGTCTGTGAGACCCGGTGGCCCCGGAGCAGCTCCCCTGAGTCCTGCGGGATTGGCCTGAGGTTCGGACTCTTGCTCCCTGGGCTGGCAGGAGCTGGGCATTTTGCAGATGTGACCCTGTGACCTGATTGGAGAGAAATAGACCCCTGCTGTTACTGCTGGGTCTGGCCAATCACCTGGGCGGCCTGGAGAGGGTCCCTGAGGGCAGTGGGCAGGGCCAGATCCCATAGGTGCCCATGCTGGTCTGTGCTCTGGGACATCAGGGAGGTGGGACACAGACCATGTGCAGTGATGGGTTGTATCTTTTCTGCTACTCTGGACTCTGGCTGAAGCCTCCTGCCTCTGCTCAGCTCTGAAGAGGCAGGAGATGGTTGTGTAATAATTTCTGTTCGACAATAAACCGCCCTGGCAATGCTTGAACTCACCACAGATGTGCAGAGTCCTTTGGCTGATCTGCCCCTGAGCCGGCTGGCCAGTCCCACGGCAAGGAAAACATCCAGCTTCTCTTTGTGGCTATGTTGGGGCAGCAAGGAGAGGGAGAGGAGACCTTCAGGGAGCATTTCCTGCCTTCTTACCACGTGAGTTGGGATGGGTTGAAGTCCCACATCTTGGAAGATGCTGGGATCAGAAGGCCCCTGTCAAGCTGTCCTGCAGCGGCTCAAGAGCCTGGTACCAAGCTCAGGGCAGAGGGTTAGGAAGCCGGGCACAAAGCCCAGATTGGCTGTGAGTTCTGTACTTAGATTTCACTTGTAAACGCCTCAGGCTCCATAACAGCCTTAATATGGAGTCAGAGACAGTCCCCTTGGGCACTCCAGTCTGTCTCAACACTCAGTTAGGTTTGCTTTTCTTTCCCATAGATGGTCCCTTGCACCAAAGATCCCAGCAATATTCTGGTTACACCCAGTCCCAAAGGACCAGTCACTTACCCCAGGTCAATTGCACTTTAGATCTCACCCCAAAGACAATACTTGTAGCCAGTCCTATAATGAACTATCTGAATATTTATTATATAGGAAAAGGAAACAAGAGAGTTCTTTACAAGGTTAAAGCAGGTAAACACATCTACACACAAATGAGTTCCAAGAACTAATATAAGCCTCTATGTATAAACAAACTGTATATGTCCTTTAGGGCTAACCCAGGCTAAACACTGGGAATTTCTTGTTTATGCCGGAAAAACCTTGTCCTTGAGGATCTAAGCAGCATAGAGACAGAGTTCCTCCTTGTTTGGGCTTTTTATTTCTTCCCTCCTTCTGCTTCAAGTTGCAAACTCAGCTGCTGGGAGGAATTCACTTGTGTGTCTCCTCTTCCTGGGTTGCAGCAATCAACAAAGTCTTTTGCCATCTGCTGGTCCATAGTATTTCATTTGGTGTCGATGGGCCTGCTGTGTCAGGCAGGACATAACCGCTGCTTTTGGAGACTCGCGTTTCACACTGGTTCATGCTTCTCTTCTGTCCGCTGATTTGCACAGCTACAGACGCTTCCAATGCGAATGCTCCAGTAGCACCGTACACTGTGGCTACAGCTGTTATAAGTGAGATTAACACAGGCAGCAACTCGCATGCATTCACTAAAGTCTAAACAGGAAGCTCATTTGTAGAACTCTAATCCCTCGTGTAACAACACTAACACCCAGGTGAGCCAGCCTGGCTCCAGCTCGGGCTGTGTCAGGGTTCAGTGGAGCTATGGGGGGCTTGGCATGAGCTGGCACCTGGTTTGCCAGCGTCACAGCCCCGAGCAGCAGTGCCGCTACCTCCCCCTGAGTGTAGTATTTGTCATTGAAAAGGGACGTAGCGGCTCGTCTGTTATCGCTGTTTGTCATTACGTGTGTTAGTTACAAAGCCCCCACCCTGCACTAGGTGCGTGTTGATATTGTATCCAGAACATCTGGAGCCTTTTTGTAGCAGCCCAGGGTTTCTCTGGCCGCTCTGCAGTTTGCGGGTTTAACCGCTCCCCTCCCTCCACCCTGCTCCGTCCTATTTAACTTCCTCTTGGAGAGTCCCTTTCCTGGAGCTGTTTTCCCATCAGCCTTTTTCATTTCTTGCCCGGAAACCAAAAGTCTCATTCAAGAGCCAGATCTGCCTCCCTGGCCCCTACCAGGGGGAGTATGAAATCAGCAGGTGCCGGTGGCTTTGGCACAAGCAGTGGGGAGCTGAGCACCATGCGCCCCAGTTGAGGGGCAGAACCGGGGAGCTGCCCGTAGAGAGGGGGAGGCAGAGGTGAGGTGTGAGTGTGGATAGTGGGGGGCACAATTGAAAGGTTCTGGTGCCCTGCAGCGGGGTTCAGTGTTGGCACTCGGGAGACAAAGGAGTTTGGATCTAGAGCGACTCTGGATATGTCGTAGGATGCTCTGTAATAGCAGCTGGAGACTGTTCCAGCAGAGAGCTGCTCCTGAGCTTGCAGCCGACTGGGACAGCCAGCTTGGACAGTGCCTGGTCGGCAGCACGAGACCTGTCAGGCTTTAGGACCCAAGGGAAAGGCTGGTGCAGCTGGTGCCAAGGGGAGCTCTGGGCAGGGCAGGAAGGCAGGGCCTGGGGCAGACAAGTGAAGAAGGCAGAGAGCTGCTGTAGCTGAATGGCTGTCTGGGGTAGGCAGGCGAGAGCGGAGAGCCCAGCGCCAGCTGTGTTACGCGGGAACGGGGGCAGGCGCTGTGGGCGCTGGCAGTAAACGCCTGGAGCCAGCTGCCTGCAGGAGGGTGGGGAGAGGGTCTAGCTGTGAGGGACCTGCCCTGAGCCTGCAGGCAGCTGGGGCAAGGGGCAGCTGTGTGCCCAGGGAGTTGTGAGCTGGGTGCCTATAGGGGGAAGGAGAAGAGACAGCTGTTCAGGGGAGGGTGGGGGACAATCAGACACAGGGGTATTGAGAACTTAGAGCCAGCTGTGCACTGCGGGGAGGGGGAAGGACCCAGCCGTGCAGGGGGGTGAGCGGGGAGAGGCGCTGTGGACACTGCCCAGAGCAGGTGCAGGCGCCGTCTCTCTGCAGCATGGCGAGGGAGCCTGGCGCCCCAGTGCCCAGTGCCCTGCCTGCCCAGGGGAAGCTCTGGGGTGGTTTTGCTGAGCCCAGGCCTGTGTGAGAAGGAGAGAAGTTGGCGGCGAGTCTCATACAGCAGCCAGCCCCCAGCCTGTGCCCTGTGCCCTGGGGAGGGGTCAGGAGGCCCCAGCAGATATAAACCGTGGTAGAAATGGGAGGGGGATGTTACCCCATGTACCCCCCACATTTCACCTCTGTGGGGCAGGACAGGGGCTGAAGGTTTGTGACTGAAGGCTGGTGTTGGGTCTGTTTGAAGTAATGAATGTTCCCTAACGGCAGCAAAACCAAAAGCTCTTGTGCTTTGACCTGAGCAACTAAACTGGGGGAACCATCCAGTTCAGAAAGCGCCCGGCCTCCGCGGCCCCCCCTGGGCATTTCTCTGCCCTTTTTTTCTTTATCTAGAATCTCTGGGCATTTGCATGAAAGCAGGAACCGTGTCGTTCTAAGAGTTCCTGGCAGTGGCGGCTTATTCTGCACGTACGGCCGTTGATCGGGGAGGCCAGGAGAACTGTGATGGGAATGGGGGTTGGGCCCGATGATCCTGGCCCAAACCAAAGCCCAACCCCCATTCCCTGCCGATCTCCTTGGTGAAAGGAAATAAGCAAAAGGAGACACAGCGACGGGGAACGGGGGGAATTTGTTCCTCAGCTTTTCAAGAGTTTTCCGGCCAGTGTCGGCTGCTCTTTAACAAGCCGGGCCCAGCAACGCCTCCAGGATCCACGTCACTTGCTGCTGGTAGTACACCCAGCCGGGGGCTGTTAGCAGCTCTGAGGAGCTCCATGCAGCCCAGCTCTGCAGAAGGGAGGTCACAGCAATGCAGGGCTGGGTGGCCCTGCTGTGTGACGTGTGTGTGTTGAGTGGGGTGTGTGTTCATGGACGGGGGGGAAAACTGAGAGGGGAGCTGTGCAGAAAAGCCCCTGGAAATGTGTCCAATAACACTGATGTGTTTGAGGGTCAGGTCCCAGGCAGGGTCAGCGCTGCCGGGCTTGGCAGAAACACAGACACATACATGGTCCCTGCCCCAAAGAGCTTAGAGTCCGAGAACACCGGTGCAATGGGAACGGCTCGGGGAGAGGGACACAATCAGAGAGATACAATTCCTATAGCGGTGTTCACACTAGCAATTCGTTTGTTATACACTGATGACGAGCTCTGTCTGCCCCGAAACACAGACATCATCCCTTGTCTGATTTCATTGTCCAGTCATTAAACCCGCTGAACTGCAGCCAAAGAGATCATCACCTCGCTGCTGGGTACTCACTGGAATGCTTCATGGCAGACGTCATTGATCAAACTGCTCAGAACCAGGACAGATGCAAACAGGACGCCAGACGGACAGAGATCCCTTGGTGCTGCTCTAGGTTTGTGGTCAGAGGATTCAGCTGGCAAAGGAAAAGACATCACAGCAGAAAACAACGAAGACGTGTGTAATTCAGTTCGGGTGCCCGCCCTGCTCCCTGTGATCTCATTTGGGAGAGATCGAGTTTTCCACAAACTGACACAGAGTGAAAACACAATGGAGCAGAGGCTGGTGGAGCTTTAAGACTAGAAATGGGACAAAAACAAAAACAGACTCTCAAATCCTAACCCATGGAAATATTTGAGGGGGACATGGTTCAGTGCCGGCCTCCATTTATTTATTAATTATCATCGCACACCGCCGAGATCTAGGCCCCATGGTGCTAAGTGCTGTACAAACACAGTGTAAGAGACACTTACCTGCCCTAAATAATTTCCCATCTGTCATAAACGAAGGAGGGGGGTAGCTCCCTTTTACAGTCAGCCAGTTAGCTATAAAATCCCTGTTAGTAGCTGTTCTTTTATTTGCTTTATCTGTAAAAGGTTAAAGAAAAGCCCATAGGTAAAAAGAAGGGAGTGGGCACCTGACCAAAGAGCCAATGGGAGGGCTAGAACTTTTTAAAATTGGGAAACAACTTCCCTTTGTCTCTGTGTTGTGGTTTTCCGGGGAAGAGCAGAACAGGGCAGCACTTATGCTGTGAGAAGCTAAAGGCCAGGTATGAAAATCATCAAATCAGACCTAGAGATTACTTATCTGAAACAGGGCCGGCTCCAGGCACTAGCCTACCAAGCATGTAGGGTTACCATACGTCCGGTTTTTCCCGGACATGTCCGGCTTTTTGGTAATCAAACCCCTGTCCGGAGGGAATTGCCAAAAAGCCGAACATGTCCGGGAAAAATACCGGCCGGGCACTTCCCCTCCTGGGCTCCAGCTGCTCTGCTCCGGCGGTGCACGGTCCGGAGGCAAGGGGGCTGCCCGAAGCCGGTAGCGCTCGGGCAGCTTGGCTCTTAAACAGAGCCAAAGAGTTAGGGGAGGAGCAAGTTAAGGCGGGGACTTTGGGGAATGGGCAGAGTTGGGGCGGGGAAGGGGCGGAGTTGGGGCGGGGCCAGGGGTGGGAAAGGGGCGGGGCCAGGGCCCGTGGAGTGTCCTCTTTTTTTTTATTTTTTAAATATGGTAACCCTAAAGCATGTGCTTAGGGTGGCACCTGGAGGGGGGCGGCGCTCCGGCTGGCCGGGGAAAGCAGGGCCGTGGCGGGCTCACCACCCTCCCTCCGGCGCTCCGGCCGGCCTGGGAGAGCGGGGCTGCCCTCCCCCTGGCGCGCCGGCTGGCCGGGGAAAGCAGGGCCATGGCCGGGCTCGCCGCCCTCCCCCCCGGCGCTCCGGCCGGCCGGGGAGAGCGGGGCCGTAGCCGGGCTCGCCACCCTCCCCTGCCGCACTCCCAGCCGAGGGTGGCGAGAGGCTTTTTTGCCTGGGGCGGAAAAAAAGCCAGAGCCGGCCCTGATCTGAAACCCAATATGTAAATAAGTCAGGGAAAATCTAGGAAGACTTGATCTGGGTTATTTCTTTTATTTCTTATTGGTTTGTGGATTCCCCTGTGCTAACCCCAGGGGCTTTTGTTTTGCTTGTAACCTTTAAGCTGAACCACAAGCTAAAGATCCAGCAAAAGCCTAAGTTCCAGATGTATTTTCTTTCTTTTTGTTTTGAATAAAATTTACCTTTTTTAAGAACAGGATTGGATTTTTCTGTCCCTAAGAGGTTTGTGCACATGCTTTTTTAACTAGCTGGTGGCAACAGCTGATTTCCTTTGTTTTTCATTCTCAGCTCTTCCCTGAAGGGTGGGTGAAAGGGCTTGAGGGTACCCCCCAGGAAGGAATTCCCAAGTGCACCTTCCTCGGTTCTCAAAAGGGGTTTTTTTTGCATTTGAGTGGGGGCAGCATCTACCCATCCAAGGGCAGAGAGAAGCTGTAACCTTGGGAGTTTAATACCAGCCTGAAGTGACCAGTATTAATTTTTAGAATCCTTGCGGGCCCCTCCCTGCCCTGCACTTGAAGTGCAGAGTGGGGAATCAGCGTTGACACCGTCGAACTAGCCAAATCAGAAAAAGGGCAATTTCAAGATGGAAACGGGGGCCCTGAAGAACTCAGCGACTTCCCCAGGGTCACAGATAATTGAACATCTCCTGGATCCCAGTCCAGTGCTTTTAGCTCAGAACCAGGACCTGTGCAAACCGGATGCCAGAAGCACAGATGGAAACACAATGGAGCAGAGGTTGATGGAGCTTTAAGACTAGAAATGGGACAAAAACAGACTCTCAAATCCTAACCCATGGAAATATTTGAAGGGGGACATGGTTTAATACCTGCCTCCATTTATTTATTATCATCAGGATTATTTTTACAGTCTAGAGCACAGTGCTGAGATCTAGGCCCCATGGTGCTAGGTGCTGTACAAACACAGTGTAAGAGACAATTCCCTGCCCTAAATAATTTACTCTCTAACTATCCAAGTGAGAAAAAGGGCAATTTCAAGATGGGAACGGGGGCCCTGAAGGACTCAGCGACTTCCCCAGGGTCACAGATAATTGAACATCTCCTGGATCCCAGTCCAGTGCTTTTAGCACAGACCTTATTTCTCCTCTCATCCAAACTGGATCCAAACTAAGCCAACTCCAGCCTAGATCTAATCCAGATTCACCCTCTCCCTGCCCAGCCCATCTCTAATTAACAGATCAGGTGCTGGGAGTGGCCATGTGCCGTCCACCCACTTAGGCGTGTATTGAAGGAGCCTCTCTGGTAGCAGTCACCGCCAGGGACTAGCTCCAGAACAGGGGCCTCCGGGCCCAGCTTTCAGACGTCTGCACAAAGGTGGAATAGGGAAATGTAACTAACGCAATCCACTTCCTTCTGCATTAGGGGAAGGTCTGATCCTGAACCTCAAACTTCTCAGTATCTCTTTGGACAACGGAGAGCTGGCAAAGGCAGCGGTGTTGAAAGGTCGCCCCTCTGACAACAAAATGGCTCTGTCGACCCCTGTGTCTGGATTGTCTCTTCCATGCCTGGTGCTGCTGCTTCTCCTGGAAATCCCTGGTGAGTGTAGAACATAGACCAGGGGTCAGCAACCTTTCAGGAGCGGTGTGCCGAGTCTTCATTTAGTCACTCTAATTTAAGGTTTCGCGTGCCAGTCATACATTTATTGTTTTTAGAAGGTCTCTTTCTATAAGTCTATAAGATATAACTAAACTATTGTTGTATGTAAAGTAAATAGGGTTTTTAAAATGTTTAAGAAGCTTCATTTAAAATTAAATTGAAATGCAGAGTCCCCCGGACCGGTGGCCAGGACCCAGGCAGCATGAGTGCCACTGAAAATCAGCATGCGTGCCACATTCAGCACACGTTCCATAGGTTGCCTACCCCTGCTCTAAAGGGAGGAATAAACCCTTGTGTATTTTATATTGCAAGAGGAACTTCCTGACCCCAACTTGTGATCAGCTTATGCTCTGGAGTGTGAGAACCAGTCAGTGTTTAAAACTTGATCCCAGCTGGTGTCACTGCAGGGGCTGTTCTTATTTTTATAAGTGTCTGATGTTTTTGTAGAAATCTTACTGAGCAATTAGATTGAACAATATCCTGCAGCAGTGAATTCCACAGGTTAGTTAGATGTGGGTTAAAAATATTTCTTTTTATCCCTTTAAATCATGTTGCTTTCAGACTTCATCGGGTGCCATGTCTGTGTGGGGCCATCAAGGGGCAAAATAACCCTCCATTCATTGGCAGTAAGTGACACACCCAGAAGCTCCTTCTCTGTGGCTGGAGCAGCACAGCAGCGGGGGCTCAGGGCCCTTCTCCCTGCTCCTGCCGATGAGATTCTGCCCCTGCTCGTGCCCATGAGGTTCTATCCCTGCCCCGGCTCCCCTGCTCATGCTCAGCACAACAGCTTCCTGGTCCCTGCCTGCTCCCGGGAGCCAGGCTGGAGCTCTGGAATAGTGGCTCTGGGGCAGCCTGCAGGGGTCGCTGTGGAACAACACAAAGTTACTCCCCAGGCAGCTAAAGCCCCACCCTGGGCAGGGCCCGGCTCTAGGCAATGTTAAGATATAGATTGTGGAAGCAGAGAGAGAACTGACAGGAAGGGGATTGCAATGCATGACAGTTTTAGCAAGAGTCAGGCTAACTGTAACCCTAAAAATGCGAGATTTGTAGAAGGGAGGATTGTGTTAGGTGAGTGGGAAAGAACTGTGTGAGAAGTTGTTGCGACCTTGTGTAGATAATATGGAATGTAGACTAAGAGTCTACATAAGTGAGACAAACAAGATATCAGAATGATCTATGTATAAACAAAATGCAGCTGTTGCTTTTCGTTGTCTGTAACAAAAGGTATAAATGCTTGCTGTAATTGTTTACCTGTTGAGAGACCTGCCTAGGAGGGGGAGACCCTGTTTCCTAGTGCACTCTCTCCCTCTATGCAATTGATAGAGAGAGAATAAAGTATCTGACTTTGCTGTACCCAAACAAAAGAGTGAGAACTATGTTATTCTCCGACAAGATATTCAGGCCTGTCTGTAAAGGCCTATACTTAAAGAATTTAGGTGTATTCTTATCACTTAGCTAGTTATAGAGGTATAAAAGAAAGAATCAAAATCTCTGTCTGTGTAAGGGCCTTCTCGTACTGTGACAGTCTGCGGCTCTGTTCTTAGGCTAAGTAAGGCCTTTGAGAAGTGAACGGTCACATCCTCACATTCCAAACTAGTCACACGGAAATAAGGTGCTATTGGGCTGTTAGAATCCAATCCTGTCCTGATATTCCCATCACCTCCAGAGAAAGGGAAGAGCCTAGAAGATGTAAAAGGAAACTTAGTTTGATAGCATCCTGTCTGGTAAGAACTCACTTATCAATAGACACAGCTGGAAAACCCTTATGTCTGTATAGCTGTAGTTGTGAAATCCTCACTTCTGTATTGTTTTGTATGTTTATTTGCATGGTCTCCATCTGGTTCTGTGATTTTCTGTCTGCTGTATAATTTTGTTGGGTGTAAACCAATTAAGGTGGTGGGATATAATTGGTTAAATAACCATGTTACAGTGTGTCAGGATTGGTTAGTTAAATTTCAGTAAAATGATTGGTTAAGGGATAGCTAAGCAGAACTCAAGTTTTACTATATAGTCTGCAGTCAATCAGGAAGTAAGGGGGGAAATGGGAACAGGGAATGGGGGTGGGGAAATTGGGATCATGTTTTGCTAAGGGGGGACTGGGAACAGGGAATGGGAACAGGGATGGCTCTGTGGTGTCAGAGCTGGGAAGGGGGACATTGAGGAAGGAAACTGGACTCAAGCTGGCTGGAAGTTCACCCCAATAAACATCGGATTGTTTGCGCCTTTGGACTTTGTGTATTGTTGCTCTCTGTTCCTGCGAGAAGGACCAGGGAAGTGAGAGGGTGAAGGAATAACGCCCCTAACAGGCAGGGCAGGGAGCAGGATCCACACAGCGGTGCCGGGCGTGGGACTGAACCCCCTGCTGCTGCGGGACTGGGGCTTGTCAACCAGCATCCCCCAGCCTGGCCTGTTCTCTCCTTCCAGGGGCCGGGGCCCAGGAGTTCCAGCTGCTGCAGCCCCAGGGCGCCGTGTCGGTGTCAGCGGGAGAGACTCTCACTCTGATCTGCTCTGTGACTGAGCTCGGTCCAGTAGGACCCGTGAACTGGTTCAAGGGCTCGGGCAGTGCCCGCCAGCTCGTTTATGCACCTACAGGATCATTCCCCCGGGTGACTCGGGCTGTGAGTGGCTCTGACACAGACTTCACCATCCGCATCAGTGACACCCGCCCCGAGGACGCCGGGATCTATCGCTGTGTGAAGTTTAAAAGGGGGTTGGGAGACGAAGAGGAGATCAGATCCGGCGCTGGCACGGCCGTGTCTGTGAGCGGTGAGTGCGAGCTCCCCCCAGCCACACGCCCCTCCCCACCGGGGGCTGGTACCAGGGCGGGGAACAACCCAGCTCAGCCAGACACTGACCGGGGAGGTGCACTTCCCACCGAGACTGCAGCAAAGTGGGACCTGGGTTGAGACCAGCACCTGCGCGGGGGGGGGGGGGGTTATGGGTTTTAGGGAGAAGAGGGAGAAATGTCTGTTCTAGCCCCAGGGATCGCTGCCCCGCAACGAAGTGCCAGGTGCACCGGGGGGTGCAGTGGGGGGTGACTGGCCAGTCCTGCGGTGAATCTACTCGACCCCCCGCCCCCATCCCCTGTAGGGCTCTGGCTGTGGGCACAGAGCTCGGCTGCAGCCATGGGGTCACTGGGATGTTTTTCTTCCTTTCCTATGACACTTCCCCAGCCCCAGCAAAGACTCTCCTAGTCTGGCCCCCCCCCTTGCATTTGCTCAGGGGCGGGGCTGTGGCTCCCCCGATCTCAGGCTGTCCCTGTGGGGAGGTGGGTCCCGTGGGGCGGGGGGCTGGGCTCTCAGGCGCAGAGGGATCTGACTGATAAACGCTTCTCCCCGCAGCCAGACCGTCGGCCCCGTCCGTGTCCGGCCCCCCCAGCAGGGCAGAGCCGGGTTCCCCAGTGAATTTCACCTGCACGTCAGGAGGATTCGCCCCCAGAGACATCGCTGTGACCTGGCTCAAAAATGGGGCCAAACTCCCAGCCCCCCAGCCCCGGGTTCTCCCTGCACACGAGAGCGTCTCCTACAGCATGTCCAGCACCGTGGGGGTGAGCCTCACCGCAGGAGACGCCCGCTCCCAGCTCACCTGTCAGATAGAGCACAGCACCTTACCGGCTCCCCTGCGTGCGACTTACAACCTCAGCGATGCCCTGCGAGGTAGGAGCCCAGCCCTGGGGGCTCCGCTACTGGGGGGTGGGGGCTGAGACGGACCCATCGCCCTTTGGGTCCCTTGCGGGTGGGTATTTTGTGGGGGGGTCAGACACTGAAATCCAGATTTGGGTCCAGTCTCTGCCCTGTGCCCATCTCTCATCCTCGAGCCCTTAGAACGTAGAGACCCTTCCCAGTTGAAGTTACCCAGCCTGCTGTGCCTTTTGTCCAGGGATTGAGAGGAGGGAAAGTGGGGACGTGAGGAACATTTTTTTCCCCTCTGCTAATTCTGGTGGTTTTTAAAGAATTTCCCTGAGCCTCCCCCCAGCTGGGAAGGGCCTGGATAAAGAAGAGATTTCAGCAAGAGCTGAACATGCTCCAGGGAGGGCGCTGGGGTGTGGGCGTGAATGGACGTGGGGTCAGTGGGAAGGTCAGTTTGTCCACCCCAGGAACTTCCCTGTAACTCAGCAGGAAAAGGAGAATTTCTGTAGATGCCGAGCGCAGGATATTTGTGTTCTCAGTTCCACCCAGGCTGCGAGTGGGCACTGACCCAGCGGCGCCCGTCGCACTGAACGAGACTGTGACGTTCACCTGCCGCGCGGAGGGGTTTTACCCGAAGGACGCGAGTCTCATCTGGCTGGAGAATGGACATGAGATGGATCTGGGAAAATCCTCCCCCCTGGCTGAGAATCCAGACGGGACGTACACGCTGCAGAGCTCCCTGGAGGTCAAAGCAACCGAGCAGAGGAGGCAGTCTGCGTTCACCTGTCTGGCTGTGCACGATTCCCAGCCCCCTGTCGGTGCCAGCGAGATGCTGAGACTCTCCCAGGTTCCTGCTGAGCCAGGTAAAGATCCCACTTCACCTACTGCAGGGAAATGTGCAGTCAAACCCCCCCCCCCCCCACCCCCTGCACTGCTGGGAAATGCCAGGTCTGGTCTGCGGAACCCAGGGGCCGTTTCAGCCCATCTCCGCCAGGGGAGCCCCTCAGTGTAACAGCCACTCTCTTATTCCAGGATTATCGCTTGGCTCTGCTCTCCTGGGGCCCGTGGGCGGAGCGGAAGGGGGCAGGTTGGGGGCAGGAAATGTCACTGGCCGCACTCTGTGCCCAGGGAATATGCTCTCTGCAGCCCTGCAGGGTGTGACTGTCCCTAGAGAGGGGCTCGAACATGGTCACTCCTGCAGAGCTGGTGACCCAAGGACTCCGGCACTGCTCAGGGATTTGAGGCTTTTGGATAAAAGTGCAGGTGGCTCCTGAGTCCTTATTCTCCTGCTCTGCGAAGCTCGAGGTCTCCACTGTAGCATCTGGGCTGCCCTGGGGCCAGCCAGCAGCGTGTGGATACAGCTGCCAGGCACAGCTGGGCAAACTCTGCAGGGGCTATTTGCCAACCTGCTGTTCAGAGACAGGAACTCGCCAAGCCCCATGGAAGGCCAGTTTCCTCGGAACCCGGTAAAGGTGCATGTGAGCCAGGGTGGGATGGCCGGGAACCAGCAGTTCTCTTTTCCACGGGGGTTTCTGTCCATTGGCTGATCTGATGCATTTACACAGCAGGTCAGAGTCTGTTCTCCAGTCCTGCTCTCTGGATCGGGCTCTTCCTGGAGAAGGTGCTGACTGCCGCCTTCCTCCTCTTCCTCTTCCTGAGAAGTAAAGAGTAACCAGGTAAATGTAGATTTGCTGTGAGTTCCCCTGGGAGCCAGAGGGAACGGATTGTAATGCTGCAGCCCAGGAGCAGAGCAGGAAGCGTTAAAGTCTCATAGGGAGTCAGTGTTTTGGGGTTGGGTGTGTCTGGGGCTGCTCATAGGATACAGACCCTCCCCGTCCGATGCCAGCCCAGATCACTAGTGACCGGGTGGTTTTTTCAGGGCCCCAGTGCAGTTCCTAAAGCCCAAACAGGCCCATCACCAGGTGACCATCTCCCTGGGCACTAACTGCTGCTCTCACCGGGCATCAGAGCCCCCAAGGATTGGGTACAAGTGGGAAATGAATTGCTCTGCCCCAGAGAGTGGGTCCTGCTGGCTCAGGGTGAGCTCCATGGCGAGCTGGCGGGGCTGGCCAGGCTTTCCATCACTGTCTGCGCCTCCGTCACAGAGAAGCCCCTTTGCTCCTCTCCTGGTCACACGCAGCCTCCTCTCCATACGCTCCCTCCATCTGGTAAATGCCTCCCAGGTTCCCCTGGGGCAGGTTCCCCAGGGGACACAGTCCAGGGCCCCGGGTGAGCTCCGGAATCCCTGCCCCAAACAGCCAGGCGGGTCGGGGGAGCCCTGCAGGGGCAGGGACACATAGGGGATCAGTTCCCCTTTATCTCATGTTAGGCGCATTGTCCCAGCCATGTCACTGCTGGAAATCCTGCCCCAGGGTATTCACCTCCCAGAACAAGAGTCCCACTCCGGCCCGAGGGCCAGGCATTCCCGGGTCCCTGGCCCTCTCCTGCACCGCGCCTGTACGAGGGTCCCAGTGACCCATTCGTGGCTCTGGACCGGATTCCTTAGTTCCAGAGCCCGGTGACTGCTGTTATCCAGCCTCCCCTGGCATTGCTGCCCAGGTCCCCGTGTCTGTGCCCCAAAGAGACAAACCCCCAGCTCGTTCCATCCTGCTCAGCCTGGTCTTCAGCACAGAGCTGGTGGCGCCGTCCCTCGGGGAACACAACAGTTCTAGCTTGAATCCTCTCCAGCATCGCTCTCCTCTGGGCTTCCTAATACTCATACCCCGGTCCTGACCCCTGACCTGGAGGGTCCCTCCCCTTTCTAGGGAGGGGGGAATTCAGGTACCAGCTTGTCACAGTCACTGGAAATTCAGGAGAGTCAGAGCCCCAAGTAAATCTCCCCTCGGTTAAACGTAGAGCGTGAGATGACTGCTCCCCGACACCCCCAGCTCAGGGCGTGATGGGGGCTGACATGGAGGGTACTAGAGCAGTTTGCCCCTCTGGGGGCTCCTCCCTGGGCCGGGTTAATGCTACGGGAAGGGTTATTGACTGACTCTCCTCATTCACCTGTTGGATTCTTTCCTTTTGCAGTTCCTGCTCCATTTCCCAGTTTTCTCGCACTGTCGCCACCTGCCAACTTCTCTGTCTGCAGCCTCTGTCCCCGCAGTCCAAGAAATGAATCCCTAGATGGTGGAGCTGCAGTGACCCCTGCTGGCCAATCAGATGGAGCCCAGGCCCCTGATGGGATGTACCCACCACTCACTCATGCCTGCTGATTGCGAAGCCGCTGGAAGGACTCCTGACCGGGCTCCCTGCTCCTTTTAGCCCATTGGTTCTCAAACTAGGGGTTGCGACCCGGTTGTGTGGGGCATCGCGACCCCCAACCCCTGCGCTGGGCTCCGAGCCCCGACCTCCAACCCCTGCGCCGGGCTGCGAGCCCCGACGCCCCACTCCCATGCGGAGCTGCGAGCCCCGACTCTGGCCAGGTGTGGTGTTGTGATCCCCAACCCCAACCAGGAGTGGGGCTGTGAGCCCTGAGCTGGGGCATCCAGGACGCTGTGAGCCCCGACCCCTGTACTGGGGTTGTCAGGCAGAGCCCGACCATGCAGAGGGTTATCAGCTGGGAGCGCTGCCAGGCACAAGGTTGTTAATCCCCAGCCTTGCCACACACAGGGTTGTCAGCCCCAAGCCCCGCCACCCGCTGTGAGCCCAGCCAGGCGCTTGGTTGTGAGCCACCATCATCACCATGTGCAGACCTCAGAGCCCCAAGCGCCTCCACCCCAAACTCTACCCCCAGCTCCACTCCACCTCCAGCCCGGCTCCACTCCCAGCTCCACTCCCCCTCCAGCCCGGCTCCAGCCCCAGCTCCACTCCACCTCCAGCCCAGCTCCACCCCCAAAGAAAGGGCGCCAAATAGAAGTTTGCCCAGGGCGCCATTTTTTCTATGGCTGGTCCTGGTACTGAGACAACATTAGAGGGTTTGATTCTTTCGCAGCTGAACAAGTACTTTATTAATTAACAGTCAGACACACAAGCGCAAACCTTCTCCTGAAAATAATGGCCACCTGTACTGCTAAAACTGCTTAAAAACGAAAGTATCTCATGTCTTACATTAAACTCGGTTTTACCAGTGTCATCACCTCTGTTATTGAAAAACTGCAATGCGTCATTTGCTGTGAAGTCTTCTCTGATGAATCAATGGAACCATGCAAACTGCAGCGACATCTGGAAATTGGACATCCTGAGCCTAAAAATCAAAACGTGGATTTTTTCAAATGTAGAGAAGAAGCAACAAAGAAGGCCAGGCTTGATGTTGATGGAAGTTTCCGACAGCAAATGTCCTCAGCTGTCTTATGTTGTGTTACTATGAATTGCCCGTACCAAACGCTGCGTACAGTACGTGAGGAGCTTATTCTGCCAGCATGCAAAGATATTATGGATGGAAATGAAACTGCCAAAAAATGAAATATGCTTTCCATGTCTAATGATACCATGAAACGCAGAATATGTGAGATGTCTGAAGACATCAAAAAACAAGTTGTGCATAAAATTAAACCCTCTGCTTTCAGTATGTTCAGCCTGCAACTTCATGAAACTACTGATGTTACTCACTGTGCACAATTGATAGCATTCGTACGGTATGTTAATGCCGGGGATGTTAAGGGTGAGTTCTTATTCTGTGAACAACTTGAAACAACCACAACAGCACAGGCCATTTTCAATCAGGTGAATGCCTTTTTCGAAAGCAATGGCATTGAGTGGGAAAATCTTTGTGGTGTCTGTAACGACGGTGCTCCAGCAATGATGAGTGCAGGGTCTGGCTTTCAGCAGAAGGTAAAGTGTGTCTCACCTAATGTGATTGTCATTCATTGTGGAATCCATCATTAAGTCCTAGCTGCAAAGACCTTGCCAATATGCCTCAATGCTGTGGTGGATGTTGTTATTCGAGCAGTGAACTATATTAAAGCTCATGCTCTGAATAGTCGTCTCTTTCGAGAGCTCTGCAATGAAACGAGTGGTGAATATGAAGTTCTGCTTTTCCACACTCAAGTCTGATGGCTTTCTAGCGCGTTTTCATACTTTGTGAAGAGATGACAGGTTTTTTCCTGCGAAAAGAGAAACAAGCTGAACAAAAAGTTCAGTGACAAGAAATGGCTTCTCTGCTTAGCATACCTAGTTGATATCTTTGATAGCCTTAATGATCTCAATCTGTCGCTCCAGGGAAAACGTTCAACATGAATAGACGCGACTAATAAAATCAGAGCCTTCCAGATGAAGTTGGATCCATGGTGCAGGAAGCTGGATACAGACAGATACGGCACGTTTCTGACACTTTCCTCGTTCAGCAAGGAAGAGGAAGTTAACATTGATAGTGCTCTCAAGTCAGCGAACAGTGAACATTTGAGAGCCCTTCACAAGTAGTTCTCACACTACTTCCCAGCGCTACCAGAAGCACTTCATTCCCTGGTGAAGAACCCTTTCAGTGTGACAGCTGAGCAGTTACCTACTGACCATATTCACGCACAGGAACAGTTTGTTGACATGATCAATGATGATGCAGTGAAAGCAAAATTCACACAGCTGCCTCCAAACCAGTCCTGGTGCTCAGGTGCAAGTGAATACCCACTGGTGTCTGAAATGACCCTGGGAGTCCTTCTGCCATTTCCCACTACCTACCAATGCGCGAGTGGATTCTCCAGCCTTCTCACAATAAAGACGAAATCTCGAAACTGGCTTGATGTGAAGGATGACATCAGACGCGCCCTTTCTAAAACAACACCCAGAATAAAACTTCTTGTGTCAAATAAACAGCATCATCCATCTCACTGGTTTTTGGCTGTTTCACATTATTCCTTGCTGTCAAGTAAAATAAAATTCTACTTAAAAATAACTTTTCTACTTGTATTTAATTTGATAAAAATGTGTTTTTAGGCTTAAAGTAAAAGCAGTGGGAAAAGGTCAATTCATTTTAAGCAATAGGGTTTAAATTTAGTATTTAACATAGCATTATATATAAAAATGTGTTTTTTATTTCTAAGGGGGGGTCGCACTCAGAGGCTTGGTGTTTGAAAGGGGTCACCAATACAAAAAGTTTGAGAACCACTGTTCTAGCCCAACCCTCTGCACTGTCTGTGCTGATCTTCACTACAGAGAGCAAAACTAGTATATGTGGAATACAGGGTGTCATGCAATTTGTGCATGTGTAACACGCTGTGTGTCCATGGGACCCGGTGGCCCTGGAGCAGCTCCCCTGAGTCCTGCAGGTCTGGCCTGAGGCTCAGACTCTTGCTCCCAGGGCTGGCAGGAGCTGGGCATTTTGCAGATGTGACACTGTGAGCAGATTGGAGAGAAATAGACCCCTGCTGTTACTGCTGGGTCAGGCCAATCACCGGCGTGGCCTGGAGAGGGTCCCTGAGGGCAGTGGGGCAGGACCGGATCCCACAGGTGCCCATGCTGGTCTGTGCTCTGAGACACCAGGGAGGTGGGACACAGACCATGTGCAGTGCTGGATTGTGTCTTTTCTGCTACTTTGGAATCTGGCTGAAGCCTCCTGCCTCTGCTCAGCTCTGAAGAGGCAGGAGATGGTTGTGTAATAATTTCTGGCAATGCTTTAATTCACCCCAGACGTGCGGAGTCCTTTGACTGATCTGCCACTGAGCCAGCTGGGTGTGTGTGTGTGTGTGTGTTCCTAACATACGAGTTGAGATGTTCTGGGTCCCATATCTCGGAAGGTCCTGGGGATTAGAAGTCTCCTATAAGAGCAGCAGTGACGTCACCTCCACCTGAGTGCAGTGTTTGTCATTGAACAGGGACATAGCGGCTCGTCTGTTGTTATTACTATTCATTCTTGCAGGTGTTCTTTCTAAAGCGCCCACACTGTGCTGGCTGCATGTTTATCTTGTATCCAGAAAACCTGGAGCCTTTGGTACCCGCCCTGGGTTCATGTGGAGACTCTGAGGGGTGGTGGGTTTAACCATGTACCTCCTCTCTCATCGCTCTGCCCCATTGTAGCCTCCTTATAGAGCGTCCCTTTTCTGGAGCTGTTTTCCCATCGGCCTGTAGCATTTCTTGCCCTGAAAACAAAAGTCTCATCCAAGAGCCAGATCTGCCTCCCTGGCCAGTAAACTGGTGAGTATAAAATCAGCAGATGCCTACGGGCTCAAGGTGTTTCTGCCACCAAACTCTGGCCCTCGACTGGTTTTTGTTGGGAATTGTGGGCCCCTGATCCACCTGCATCTTCCCCCCACCCCGAAACCAACAGCAATTGTGCCCCTAGGATCCCTGTTGTATCACATTTTCTGCAGCTCCACACCATGCAGCAGAACCTCCCTCCCCTTCATGGGCCTCCAGAGGGCAGCTACTGGCAGAGCAAACCTTGGCAGTGGGGTTCCA
>NW_020696480.1:0-5858 GCF_002925995.2 Terrapene triunguis | reverse complement strand
ATCATAGAATCATAGAATATCAGGGTTGGAAGGGACCTCAGGAGGTCATCTAGTCCAACCCCCTGCTCAAAGCAGGACCAATTCCCAACTAAATCATCCCAGCCAGGGCTTTGTCAAGCCGGGCCTTAAAAACCTCCAAGGAAGGAGACTCCACCACCTCCCTAGGTAACGCATTCCAGTGCTTCACCACCCTCCTAGTGAAATAGTGTTTCCTAATATCCAACCTAGACCTCCCCCCTGCAACTTGAAACCATTGCTCCTTGTTCTGTCATCTGCCACCACTGAGAACAGCCGAGCTCCATCCTCTTTGGAACCCCCCCTCAGGTAGTTGAAAGCGGCTATCAAATCCCCCCTCATTCTTCTCTTCTGGAGACTAAACAACCCCAGTTCCCTCAGCCTCTCCTCATAAGTCATGTGCTCCAGACCCCTAATCATTTTTGTTGCCCTCCGCTGAACTCTTTCCAATTTTTCCACATCCTTCTTGTAGTGTGGGGCCCAAAACTGGACACAGTACTCCAGATGAGGCCTCACCAATGTTGAATAAAGGGGAACAATCACATTCCTCGATCTGCTGGCAATGTCCCTACTTATACAGCCCAAAATGCCGTTAGCCTTCTTGGCAACAAGAGCACACTGTTGACTCATATCCAGCTTCTCGTCCACTGTGACCCCTAGGTCCTTTTCTGCAGAACTGCTGCCTAGCCATTCGGTCCCTAGTCTGTAGCAGTGCATGGGATTCTTCCATCCTAAGTGCAGGACTCTGCACTTGTCCTTGTTGAACCTCATCAGGTTTTTTTTGGCCCAATCCTCTAATTTATCTGGGTCCCTCTGTATCCGATCCCTACCCTCTAGTGTATCTACCATGCCTCCCAGTTTAGTGTCATCTGCAAACTTGCTGAGAGTGCAGTCCACACCATCCTCCAGATCATTAACAAAGATATTAAACAAAACCAGCCCGAGGACCGACCCTTGGGGCACTCCACTTGAAACCGGCTGCCAACTAGATCCTTTCCTAGGATTTCAGTTAGAATATCAGGGTTGGAAGGGACCTCAGAAAAATCATCTAATCCAACGCTTGGCTCAAAGCAAGACCAGTCCCCAGACAGATTTTTGCCCCAGATCCCTAAATGGCCCTCTTAAGGATTGAACTCATAACCCTGAGTTTAGCAGGCCAATGCTCAAACCACTGAGCTCTCCCTCCCCCAAAGTTAGTTGGGTCTGTAGTAAATAATGTTTCTCTGTTTGTTTCAGCAAATCCCATGTTCTCAGTTAAGTAGCCCCCTAGGAAAAGAAGCTGTTAGCTGACAGTGCCTGTTGCACGCCAATACATAATCTTATGAGTGTAATAATTGTTCAGGTTACAGGCGGCTAGTTGCCCCTTCGTCGGGCTGTGCCGGCCTGGGGGCGGCGCCACACACTGTCCCGGGGGAGATAAGAATGAGTCTCACGGGGATGCAGGATATGATAGCCCCTCCCCACCAGGGAGCCTCATGAGGTGACCCCCCCTCCCATCCACATGGGTAGTGACTTCTCCAGGACACCAGGGTCCCCCACACTGCCCCCCCCTCCACAGGGCCACAGTCATCACCCAGGACACTGGGATCCCTCACACACAGCACTCCTCCATTCACAAGTCAATGCGCCCCCCAAGACACTGAGATCCCCTCTACACAGCCCTCTCCATCCACAAGGGCAGCAGCTACCCCCCCACCCCCGGACACTAGGATCCCCACACAGCACTCCCCTATCCATAAAGACAGGGACTCCCCCCAGGACACCAGGGTCCCCACACACAGCACCCATCCATCCACAGGGCCACAACGCCACCCCAGAACACCAGATAAAACAGCACAGAGCCCCAACCACAGGGGCAGTGACTCCCCTTAGGACACCCGGGTCCCCACACAGCCCCCCATCCACAGGGACAGAGATCCCGCCCCCAGAATACCTCTTTCGACCTGCATCTAAAGAGCAACAGCACAAATACACAACCCTAGTTCCACACTGCACTCCATGCCGAGCAGCTGTTCCTACTGGACTCTTAACGATCAATGAACAGGGCAGCCAGGAGACCTGGGCTCTATTCCCGTCTCTGCCCTGCTTCTCTTGTGCAAGTCCCTTTGCTTCATCTTCTTCGGCTGTAAAGCGGGGATTATGTTGTTCCCCTGCCTTTGTGAAGGGCTTCGAGATTTGTGGAAGAAACGCCCTGAGTCAGCGCTAAGTCCTGTTATTAGTACTGGCTGGAATCTGGAATTCCTGTGCCGTGGGAAATTCAGAAAGTAAACATGAAACTCATGGGCACGAAAGCACACAATTGTGAAACTTCCCATCCAACGGGAGAACTGGGGAGTGGGCAGGTGGGTGTGAAACGTTCACTTCAAAAAATCGAAATGACATGCCATTGTGACCTCTTCTAAATGAAATTGACAAGGCTCCCCGAGCTGCCCAAATTGCTGGCCGCCTGCCGGGTGGGCCAGAAATCCTGGGAGCCCCGACTTCAGGCTCCGCAGTAGGTGGCAAGGCAGATGAGCTAGAAGGAAACCAGGCTGGCTTCCCTTGGAAAAACCTTCCATTAGAAAACTTCCAGCTAGCTCCATTTATTATTGTGCATCGGGGGAGTTAGCAAAGGAGAGGACCTGTTAGATCGAGGCAGCCCAGGATACTGCCCTCCAACAATACGGTTGATCTTAGACTAAGGGGGCTCTGCGCCTAGGGGCCAGATTCCCAGCTGGAGTAAATTGACATCAATTGAAATCAATGCAGCCAGGCTGATTTACACCAGCTGAGGATCTAGCCCGTAGTGAATTGGAGCTAATACCTGCGGAAAGAATGAGGAGTCCTTGTAGCACCTTAGAGACTAACAAATGTATTTGGGCATAAGCCTTCGTGGGCTAGCACCCACTTCATCGGATGCATGCAGCGGAAAATATACAGTAGGAAGATACATATACTCAGAGAACATGAAAAAATGGGTGTTGCCCTACCAACTATAACTAGAGTAATCAATTAAGGTGGGCGATTATCAGCAGGAGAAAAAAAACAAACGTTTGTAGTGATAATCTGGATGGCCCGTTTCCAGCAGTTGAAAAGAAGGTGTGAGTAAGAGTAGGGGGGAAAAATTAGCATGGGGAAATAGTTTTTACTTTGTGTAATGACCCATCCACTCCCAGTTTTTATTCAAGCCCAATTTAATGGTGTCCAGTCTGCAAATAAATTCCAATTCAGCAGTCTCTCGTTGGAGTCTGGTTTTGAGGGGGTTTTGTTGGAGTATGGCAACGTTGAGGTCTGTAATTGAGTGACCAGGGAGGTTGAAGTGTTCGCAGACCGGTTTTTGAATGTTATAATTCTTGACGTCTGATTTGTGTCCCTTTAGTCTATATCTGCTGAGCCATTGGAGTGTGTAGAGAGCACTGGGGTGACGTGTTTTCATTTCCGTGGCGATGGGCAGCTGCCTTTTAGAGCAATTGTAGCTTGCGCGCAGCTCCCCAGTAGCGGTCCGGCCGTGAAGAAACAAGACATGGTGCATGGTGGCCCAGGCTATCCTGGATACTGCTTTTCCAAGTCTTGCTCCCCCCGGCTATTCCCCTGTCTGGGCCATTTTGACGCACAATGCTATTTACAGCCACCGAGCTGGACAGCAGGTCAGGACCGTTCAGGGAAGATCACCAGCTCCTCTTCCCTGTTCAAAAGCCGGGTTCACTCACACTGGTGGAAGAGAGACCCGTTTGTCCTTCCGTATCTTCCCAGGGATCTGCAGCTTCCTCTTTCCCTTCGAATGAAGGCTTTGTGGGTCAGGCATTAGCGTTCCTCAGATGTGAAGTAAATCTAAAGCACGCGCCAGTGCTGGGGAGAAAGCCCCCGTTCAGTCTGATGCTATTCACACTGACATGATCACACACTCACTGATCCCCTTTCCGATGCCAAGGCCAGGGCGTGGGACAGGAAAACACCCAGCGTCAGCCCAGGGGTGGGGGAGTGCTTTGGCTGCATGGCATGGAAAGGAAACCAGATGGGGAGGGGGGAGTGTCCTGGTTGAGCTATGTCCAGTCTCCCTTCTATCTTGGTTCTGGAGCAACTGACCTGGGGAGAAAGGCTGTGTTTGGATCCACTGGAGGATAACAGCGAGTGAGCTCAGACGCAGAGGCCCTTGCCATGGTGAGTCGGAAATCTTTGATCTGCTTGGCTTCTTCTTGAGGGCGGGGAGGAGGGAGACTCAGAGGAGTGGATTTGACTGCCATCTCCTCTTCCTTCCATTGGGGTCCAGGTGGGCAGAAACCTCAGGTCTCATTATTAGAGGAGCAAATGCATTCACAAGCTGACTCCCCGCCACCCTCCATCAGTTCAGAAGCCCAGGTATTCGTTGCTCAACACAGACAGGCAGGATTGCCAGGGCATAGCGCTTGCAGCTTGGCATCAGGAACCCTGACTCTATTCGCAAGGGAGAGATCTAAGGCTGCAGAAGGCTGTGAGGGACTAAGGCCCAGATTCACAAAGGTATTTAGGTGCCTCACTCCCCAAATCAATGAGAGTGAGGTACCTAATGAAATACCTTTGGAGAACAGGATGTAAGCGAGCACGGATGCAAAAAGGGCTTCCTCGAGGAGCTGGCCTGTTCCGAAGCGGTGAGTTACATCTGGTAGGAACAAGGGAGGATTTGGAGAACCTGAGTAAGGGACACTCCAAATCCACGTAAGCAGGTTGACTGTCATACAGCACCGTCCCTATCCACGCGCTCGCTCTCTGCCAGCCAGCTAATGGGGGCACGTCCGATGAATCGAAAGCCACAGCAGGTGCAATATCTGACTAAATAAACACAGGTGATGTGAACACACTGACGTCCAAATGCCCCATGGAACAGGTGGGTCTTCTCTGAAGGAGAAGGTGGAGCTAGCATGCCGTTAGTTGGAGGCTGTTCTAGGCTTGTGACATGGATCTAAGGCAGCCTGACTATTTCAGGGGCAACCTCATGTGACAAGGAGAAGCAGCACCCTGGAAAGGGTTAGGGGAGCTGTGTCTATCACGTGGCTGGGCAAGGTATATATGGAAGAGGGGGCTGGACCTAGGGGGCAGATGGGGAGGGTATGTCCTGTTTTCTCCTGGCTGCTGGAGATTGGGGGAAAGCCTCCGGGGAACGTAAGCAGCATTTGTATGTCAAGTTGCTTTATTTTATGTTATTGATGTCTTATTGATGACACCTTAAATGACTGCTTCTTGGAGCAGCTGGTCCTGGAACCCACCAGAGGAGAGGCAATTCTTGATTAAGTCCTAAGTGGAGCACAGGATCTAGTCCAAGAGCTGAATATAGCCGGACCACTTGGTAATAATGACCAATTATAATTAAATCAAACAATAAACTGGGCCAAGGCCAAGGCATTAAAAAGACTCAGATGTGGTGTTTGCTTCCCTTCCTGGGCTGTTGAAACAGCCCACCAGCCTGCGCCGCCCCATACGCATCTCTACGTTCATAGATTGTAAGACCTCCTGCGGAACGCAGGCTGTAGAATTTCAGCCTGTGCTTCCTGCAGTGAGCCCAGAACTTCTGGATGCGTGAGAGCACATTTTTTAGAAAGTGACATCATAGAATCATAGGACTGGGAGGGATCTCAAGAGGTCATCTAGTCCAGGCCCCTGCACTGAGCCAGAACTAAGTATTATCTAGACCATCCCTGACAGGTGTTTGTCCAACCTGCTCTTAAAAAATCTCCAATGATGGAGACTCCACAATCTCCCTAGGCAATTTATTCCAATGCTTAACCATTTCCTAATGGCCAACCTAAATGTCCCTTGCTGCAATGTAGATTCATAGATTCTAGGACTGGAAGGGACCTCGAGAGGTCATCGAGTCCAGTCCCCTGCCC
>NW_020696479.1:4002-7719 GCF_002925995.2 Terrapene triunguis | reverse complement strand
ATGGGGCTGGTCTATGGATAAGTTCAGTAGGCATCAGTGGCTTAGTCCTTTGCAGGGCCGGGTCGCCTAGGGCGCCAAGTGGTTGGGGGCGCCCACTGGGTCTTAGTGTCCACCCTTCTGGTTTTCCTATCCCTATTCTGACCCTTCCTGCAGGCTCGGAGTCTTCCTGGGAAGGGGATCTAGTAGTTAAAAGAGAAAACGCCTCCAGCCTGCCAGACCTATTAGCACAACACTGAAATTGTTAAAGAGCCATTCAAGGGGTAATGAAGCCACTTAACAGGCGTTTGCCAACCCCCAGGTATATACTGTCAGTTTCTGAATGTACTGACAAAAACAGTTGTGCATGACGGTCATATTTACTCAGGACATGTCAGTCTACAGGATCTTAGTTTAAAATTTGCTTTAAAAATAGTTCATTAGTGAGTTGGTGAAGATTATAAAATCACATCTCTAAAAAATCCTTGCATAGATTTTTAGATGCACAATCATCTTTAGCCTTAAATGCTTGGAACTTCAGACATATGACTTTTTAAATAAATCCTTCAAAAGACCTCCCTTATCTAAAATACACATTTTAATTACTATAGTAAAAAAACTTACTTCCAAAGTCTTCCAGTCCTTTCTGCTCATCCATTTCTCCCTTCACTCCCTCTCCCCCAACCCCCATTGAAGAGAGCCCTTAAACGGACAACAGCCCTTTGCTTCCAGATAGCTGAACAAAGAGTTTCCCTTTCTTTACTTCTGACTATCTTTTGATGAACTAGTTTTAAGCAAAATCAGTACCTTAGTAAGATATAAAATCCTTTGTTATGCCTAAAATCTTTGGAAAGATATTTTTTAAAGTTGGTGAAATTTCATAAACATGTATTGTTATGGAGATCACACACAGTAAATTAGTGTTCCCTTTTTCTAAAAGCAATGAACATTGTTATGAACACACTAAGCTTCTGTAACTGATTAATTTAAAATATTGTCTGTTTCAGTGAGTTAAATATGTAGTAATCTGGAATGATAACTTTATGAAGGTTTAAGAGTACATTTAAAATATAAAATCAGCTTAGAAATACTGATTAAGAAAATGTAAAACAGAGAAGAGCTGCAAAGTGGGTTGTAGCCCACGAAAGCTTATGCTCTAATAAATTTGTTAGTCTCTAAGGTGCCACAAGTACTCCTGTTCTTTTTGCGGATACAGACTAACACGGCTGCTACTCTGAAACATAATATTTAATGTTGTATTCAGAAAGACAGCTTACTCACCCTTACTACAAAGTTTTTGCAAATAAATGTCTGACAAACTTCAGGGCATATCAAAAAACCTGTGACTGACATTTTTTATTCCCAAGTTTAGTGCTTTTAATTAGGTACCTTCTGCATGTCCATTCCACATGAGGGAGAGGATACAGGGATCTCTGCAGGGAACTGTGACTCTAAGCCACCGTGAGGCAGGCTGGGCATCTTGTTATTCTTTCTGCTTTGTCCCTCCGCCCCCGCCGGCTGCAAGCTCAGGCTGCCATCGGGCATAGGGGCACCAGTTTAATAATACTGCATAGGGCCCCATAAATCCTAAGGATGGCCCTAGGGGCGCCAAAAAGCGGTGCCCTGGCTCGGCAGGGAGGAACTGCCTTCCGGAGACACCAGAGAGACAGAACGTCGGCTTGCGGGGCCGGCAAGCCCCAGCCATGGAGGAGCCGGTGCGGCGCAGGGGGGCAGCAGCCCTGCAAAGGCAGCAGCGCCGCTACCGGGGAGCAGCCGTGCCCCTTGCCCCTCCTGCCCAGGTTGCGGATGCATGCGGGCAGAGGCCCCCGTGCGCCCCCCAGCTCCCCCCTCGCTGTGCTCGGGGTCTGCGGCTCCCGAGCATGTGAGCCACTGCCGGGGCGCGGGGCCCTGAGCCTGCTCTGGGAGTGGCAGCAATGGTGGCAGCTCACACTCCCGGGAGCCGCAAAGCCTGAGCACAGCGACACTTTGTGGCCACCGAAGGTAATCCACAGAGCATTTTCTTAAGGAGCAACAGCGATACCGTGTGGTCACGCGGGGTAATGCACAAACCATTTTCTATGTGGAGCAATAGTGACACTGTGTGGCCACGCGAGGAAAAGCACAGAGCATTTCCTTCATGGAGTAACAGTGACACTGTGTGGCCACGCGGGGTAATGCAGAAAGCATTTCCTTCATGGAGCAACAGTGACACTGTGTGGCCATCCGAGGTAACGCACAGAGAATTTCCTTTATGGAGCAACAGTGACACTGTGTGGCCATCCGAGGTAATGCACAGAGCATTTCCTTCATGGAGCAACAGTGACACTAGGTGGCCACGCGGGGTAATGCACAGAGCATTTCCTTAAGGAGGAACAGTGACACTGTGTGGCCACGCGGGGTAATGCACAGAGCATTTCATTCATGGAACAACAGTGACACTGGGTTGCTACGCGGGTAATGCACAGAGCATTGTCTACATGGAGCAACAGTGACACTGGGTGGCCACGCGGGGTAATGCACAGAGCATTTCCTTCATGGAGCAACAGTGACACCATGTGGCCACGCGAGGTAATGCACAGAGCATTTTCTGCACAGAGCAACAGTGACACCGTGTGGCCACGCCAGGTAATGCACAGAGCATTTCCTTTATGGAGCAACAGTGACACTGTGTGGCCGCTTTGGGTAATGCACAATCATTTCCTTAAGGAGCAACAGTGACACTGGGTGGCCACCGAAGGTAATGCACAGAGCACTTCATTCATGGAACAACAGTAACACTGTGTGGCCACCGAAAGTAATGCACAGAGCATTTCCTTCATGGAGCAACAGTGACACCATGTGGCCACGCGAGGTAACACACAGAGCATTTCCTTCATGGAGCAACAGTGACACCATGTGGCCACGCGAGGTAACGCACAGAGCATTTCCTTCATGGAGCAATAGTGACACCGTGTGGCCACACGGGGTAATGCACAGAGCATTTCCTTCATGGAGCAACAGTAACACTGTGGCCTTGGCTACACTGGCGCTGTACAGCGCTGCAACTTGCTGCACTCAGGGGTGTGAAAACGCCCCTCCCGAGCGCAGCGAGTGCAGCGCTGTAAAGCACCAGTGTAATCAGCGCCTGCAGCGCTGCACGCTCGCTCACAGTGCTGCAAGCTATTCCCCACGGAGAGGTGGAGTACTTGCAGTGCTGCAAGAGAGCTCTCGCAGCACTGGCGGCGCGACTAGACTCGCGCTTCACAGAGCTGCCGCAGCAGCGCTGCCGCAGCAACGCTGTAAATTCTCAAGTGTAGCCAAGGCCTGTGTGGCCACGTGGGGTAATGCACAGAGCATTTTCTACATGGAGCAACAGTGACACTGTGTGGCCACGCAGGGTAATGCACAGAGCATTTCCTTCATGGAGCAACAGTGACACCGTGTGGCCACACTGGGTAATGCACAGAGCATTTCCTTCATGGAGCAACAGTGACACTGTGTGGCCACGCAGGGTAATGCAGAGAGCATTTCCTCCATGTGACACCGTGTGGCCACACTGGGTAATGACAGAGCATTTTCTTTATGGAGCAACAGTGACACTGTGTGGCCATCCGAGGTAATGCACAGAGCATTTCCTTCATGGAGCAAGAGTGACACTGTGTGGCTACGCAGGGTAATGCAGAGAGCATTTCCTTCATGGAGCAACAGTGACACCGTGTGGCCACGCCAGGTAATGCACAGAGCATTTCCTTTATGGAGCAA
>NW_020696479.1:2168-3992 GCF_002925995.2 Terrapene triunguis | reverse complement strand
GTGTGGCCACGCCAGGTAATGCACAGAGCATTTCCTTTATGGAGCAACAGTGACACTGTGTGGCCGCTTTGGGTAATGCACGATCATTTCCTTAAGGAGCAACAGTGACACTGGGTGGCCACGTGTGGTAATGCACAGAGCATTTCATTCATGGAACAACAGTGACACCGTGTGGCCACCGAAGGTAATGCACAGAGCATTTCCTTCATGGAGCAACAGTGACACCGTGTGGCCACACGGGGTAATGCACAGAGCATTTCCTTCATGGAGCAACAGTAACACTGTGGCCTTGGCTACACTGGCGCTGTACAGCGCTGCAACTTGCTGCACTCAGGGGTGTGAAAACGCCCCTCCCGAGCACAGCGAGTGCAACGCTGTAAAGCGCCAGTGTAATCAGCACCTGCAGCGCTGCACGCTCTCTTGCAGCGCTGCACGCTTGCTCACAGTGCTGCAGGCTATTCCCCTCGGAGAGGTGGAGTACTTGCAGCGCTGCAAGAGAGCTCTCGCAGCACTGGCGGCGCGACTAGACTCGCGCTTCATAGCGCTGCCGCAGCAACGCTGTAAATTCTCAAGTGTAGCCAAGGCCTGTGTGGCCACGTGGGGTAATGCACAGAGCATTTTCTACAGGGAGCAACAGTGACACTGGGTGGCCACGCAGGGTAATGCACAGAGCAGTTTCTTTATGGAGCAACAGTGACAGCGTGTGGCCACACGGGGTAATGCACAGAGCATTTCCTTCATGGAGCAACAGTGACACTGTGTGGCCATGCAGGGAAATGCACAGAGCATTTCCTTAAGGAGCAACAGTGACACTGTGTGGCCACGCGGGGTAATGCACAAAGCATTTTCTTCATGAGGGGTCGGGGTGGAGGTGTGGATGAGGGGTTTGGGATGTTGGAGGGGCTTAAGGCTGGGGCAGAGGGTTGGGATGCGGGGTTCAGGAGGGGGCTCAGGGCTGGGGCAGAGGCTTGGGATGCGGGGGGAGGGGGGAGAGCTCTCACTGGGGGTTCAGGCTCTAGAGTGGGGCCAGGGAGGAGCAGTTTGGGGTGCACGCAGGCTGCCCTAGGGCTGGTGCCAGAGGACTCCCCCCAGCAGGAGGGCCGACAGGGAGGGAGCAGGGGGCTCCGGAGAAGGGCTCGCTCTCCCCCTTGCCGGCAGCAGGGAGCTCCGGGCCTGGGGAGAGGCCCACAGCAGCCCTGCAAGCCCCAACTTGCTCCCCTCCCCAGTTCCCGCCCACCCCTACCTCTCTCCTCTTCAGGTCCCTGCCGCGTGACCCTTTAGAGCTGCTGCACGGCTAGTTATAGCCAGCTGCGCGGCTGCGCAGCTTAGAGGGAATTTAGCGCACTTAGGGTCGATGGGAGCCGCCACTGGCTCGCGGGCCTTGCAATGCAGAACACTGATTTATTATCTGAATTATCATAGCAAATGGCCCATGACCCCATTGTGCTAGGCGCTGTACGCAAAGGGAATAAAGAGACAGTCCCTGCCCCTGCCCTAGTCTATGCCATCTCTAACATTAACAGCTCCTGGCCAATGTCCCATGTAAGAGACAGCCCCAAATCCCTGCCTTTGCATCTCCTCTGAACAACACGGGAATAGCAACACTTGCTTCTCCAGCCCCATGACGCACCCAAACAACTCTGTAGTTCAGTTAACACACAGCTGCAGGGGCTGGGGGCGCTGCCCTCACAGGTGTTCCCCTTACCTTGCGCTTACCCTTACCTGAACGTAAGAATGGCCCTACCGGGTCAGACCCAGGGTCCATCTAGCCCAGTATCCTGTCTTCCCACAGTGGCCAGTGCCAGGTGCCCCAGAGGTAATGAA
>NW_020696479.1:0-2158 GCF_002925995.2 Terrapene triunguis | reverse complement strand
GACCCTCAACCCCACCAACCAAAACCCCTGCCATTTCAGCACATTGGGGGGCACCCTCCCTTTGGATGGGACATTTAGGCATACATGTCTCACAACTAGTCTGAGATCAGAAAAAACACCAAAACACAGGGAGACGGATTCTTTGCTTGGCAAACTGTGCTTTAGTATAGCAGACTATTCATTCAACAAGGCATCCATTACATGAACAGTCTAGACTGTACAGTACTGTACAAAGATTCAGTGACATGATTCATATAAATAAAATATATGGTGATTGTGTGAATACCTTCACACACCAAAAGCAACACTGGCATTTCATTTCCATATACTTCGAAACCGTACAAAACTTTGCATGTATTGTGAGAGGTAGGAAGGGGCCTTGACCATACCTCACCTAGCCAGCATTCTCCCTCTACAGCACATCCATCTAAAAAAAGTTAAGTCAAAGACTGTCCTGGACAGTCACAACTATCGTGCAGTGTAGTGAAACAGCCAAAAGGCTGACAAATTGGTAACAACGTCAGTCTTCTGGCTGTTTGATGGCACTGCACGATGGTTTCAAAATCACTGCAGTGATTTAGCACACTATAAACATGGATGACAAAAGGAGTCATCTGACCGCAACCCAAGCTATACATTAGTTCTACAAATACAGCATACGCAACAATATGAACACAATTGACAAACATTTCAGACTGCCCAAAAAATGATACAACCCATAACAGTGTCCTCTTGTGACTTTGATAGCTAGAACACTCCAAGGCAAAGTAACTTTCTTTTGAAATGAGTGGTTTAATTTTGTGCAAGTAATTACGGGAACTACTTCACATAACTTACCAAACAAATGAACCCAACCTCTCAAACTGGAATTGCAGAAATTACAATAATGCCATTTCATGATAGCAGTAGCTCTGCTATCTACCAGAACACAGTGACACCAGCCCCACTGCTTAAGCCCGATTCTTCCAAACGAAGCACACAAAAGTCTTCTCCAGTGACACTGATACCTTCTGACTGCACAGGTGAAAATAGCTTCCTATGAGAATGAGAAAAATATCACACGTTCAACAGCCATAGAACAAATACCAAACATCTCCGTTTCTAAAACAAACACAAAAGCACATGTGATTCCCATTGACGTGCACCCAGTGAAACACATTTCCCATCTCCAACATCAAACAGACCAACAAAAAACGTGATCAATAACCATACTTAACTTGCAAACTTGATCTCAAACTAACTTCCATTTCAGGAAACAAGTACTTCATGTCCCCCACAGGCATACTTCAACTTCACTGGTTCTTTGGCAGATTGGACCCCCATCTTCACAAAGAACTGACGATGACAAATAAATTTAATGACACTCACAGTGCACACCAGACACCGTGAAGACTATCTCAAACCATCTACAATTATCAGCACCTATTTCAGCATGACTCTTTTCCATTCCCCCACAAAACAAATGCACCACCACAACACCTTCTTTTACAGGATACCAATACTAGCACCCCAACACGTGCATCCACATACATGCACCACATACAAGCAATACTTTTAAAGAACACCACACGATACCACACCACACAATACAGAAAAATATAACCAGATACTCACTATTTTTCCACCAGATCTGGCCTCACATCTATCTCATATCCAAACTTGTGTCAATTTCCACTTCATCTCAGGAACAGGCAAGACTCTGATCCTCCACTGCTTCTCATTAAGCACAAGACAACCCAAAAAGTAAAATCATATTGCCACACACTGCTATCATACTTTCCTCCTCCTCTTTTAAGGAAATTTAGCAATGTGGTGTGGAAGGTAAACACAAGCACATACTTTCCACACTACACTACTGCCCCTTTCCCTTGCATTTATCATTCCAATCATCATGCCTAACTAAAATGCTCACTTCCTCAGAAAACACCAATGGTGAGTAGAGAAAGAGAATACATTCCCATCACCAAGACTTCACACCATAAAAGTACTTACACACCTCGCACAACATTCTTTCACAAACTGCACCTCCCAAAGCCTCTTAAGTACCTGCAAACACAAAATAATGATCCAACAAGTACTCACCATCAAACCCACAGATGATGCAACACATCCCACCCTATTTCTTCAACAAACCATCTACAGTAACACAGGAATCACA
>NW_020696478.1:0-5875 GCF_002925995.2 Terrapene triunguis | reverse complement strand
ACCCCTCCCTGCAGCACAGCGCCCCCTAGTGCCACACTGGGGCCGACACTGACTGCGGGGGGGGGGGGGGAACTCCCCTAGTGCCCCCTCCCTGCAGCACAGCGCCCCCTAGTGCCACACTGCGGGGCGGGGCTCTGAACAGCCCTAGTAGAGTGGGGGCTGGCACAGGGGTCAGCGGGGCCCAACATGCTGGGGGAACAGGGCACCTCGTGCGAGCTGGGGGGTCGCTGCCATGGGTCGGGCTCTGGCTGGTGTCTGTCTGGGGAGGGGTCTCCCGTGCGAATGGGTGGAGAGCAGCTGAGGAAGGGGGGTGCTCGGAGCCCCCGTCCTTCGGGATCCAGCCTGGGCGGGGGTCAGCATTGCCCAAAGCCCCGTGTCTGCTGGGGGGCTCCCGTGTGTGGGGGGGGGGACAGAGCCCAGCTGTCACTGCCCCCTCCTCCGATGAGAAACACATGGTGTGAGCTGGGCTGGGCGGGCCCGGCTGCCCGCTGAGAAGGAGCCAGACCCCTTTGATCCATAATCCTGCCTGGGCCTCCCTCTTCGCCGGGCCTGGCCCCACGGCGTGTGCTGGCCGGGGGACGGGGGGGAGGGAGCGTCACCCCATGAGCCGCTGGGCCTGGCTGCACAGGG
The DNA here is from genome assembly GCF_002925995.2 of Terrapene triunguis. Lineage (NCBI taxonomy): Eukaryota > Metazoa > Chordata > Testudines > Emydidae > Terrapene > Terrapene triunguis. The sequence continues at coordinate 5,245 of NW_020696478.1, read as the reverse complement.
CCGCCCACGGAGCTGGGACATGGGGTGTTGGTGCCCTTCTGCGGGCGCTGGGCACGTCTGCAGTGTCTGCCCCGGGGGGCAAGGTGGGCAGTGAGCAAAGGCAAGAAGTGGGGGCCACAGCCCAGTCCGGAGCGTGGGGCAGGGTCCCACCCTGACCCCTGGCAGGAGAGGCGGGGCGTCCCCAGCCCATGGTGACGCTGACCGAGGGCCTTGCTGTGCCGTGGCTGGCCGGGCGCCGGAGCTGGCAACGGGTCCTGGAGCCGGCGAGGCTGGGCAGGCCGCAGGAGGCCGTGTCACTGGGGCGGAGCAGCGTGTGGTGCTGCTGCCCGCGGCTGCGCTCTCTGTGGAGTCGGGAGCTGGGGTGGGCAAGGCTGGCACCGCTGGCTGCGTGGGGAGGGGGTGGTGCAGGAAGGGGCCAGCGAGTTCGGCGGGGTGCCCCTGGTGGGGGAGGAGCAGAGGGGCTGAAAGGACAGGCTGGGTGGGGCAAGCAGCGTAGACGTGATGGGCTGGGCAGTGCCAGCAGCGCTCTGGGTGGCGAGATGGGCTGGGGGCTGTGACCTGTGCAGGGCACCCCTGTGCCAAGCTGGGCGGGGGCCTCGCAGGCCCTGGGAGCTTGGGCACCTTGGGCCAGGTGTGGCTGGTGGTGGGTGGGGCGGGGGGCTCTGCTCATGTGTTGGTAACGTACTGTCTCCCCCCCCCCCCCCCCGGCCCCCCACGGTTGTCAACGCCGACCAGATCCTGGTTCTCAAGGACGGGCGCATTGTGGAGCGCGGAAGGTAACGCACCGACGCAACCGCAGGCGGGTCCCACGCCCACCCTGGGAGATGCAGCTGCCCGTGGGCTGGCACCAGGTGCCCGGCTGCTCCCTGGTGCCATGCTGGCCACGGCGGGTGGCTCCTGCCTGGTGGGATGGACACAGCTTGGGTCCGTCGGCTGCTGGGCAGGGGTGGGGACTTCGCCAATGTGCCCTGGGCTGGGCAGAGCCCTTCAGCGGGGAGAAGGGCAGGGCATAGAGGGGGGTAGCTGGTCCCTGGGCTGGGCTGGGCTGGGCAGCGCCCGGGGCAGGGCAGGCTGGAGCTGCAGCCCCTGAGCCCCGGCTCTCCCGCAGGCACGAGGAGCTGCTGCAGAAGGGTGGCGTCTACGCCGGGATGTGGCAGCAGCAGCAGGCGGGGGACGCGTCCGACTCCGACACGGAGAGCAAGGACCGCAGCTCCGAGAAGCTGCCGGCGGCCCCCAGGAAGGGTCCGTGAGCGCAGGCGGGAGCCAGGGGACTTCGGGCAGCGCCAGCAGCACAGAGCTGCCCCCAGCCCCCGCGCCGTGGCTGCAGTTTGCTGCCCTGGCATCGGTCGGCACGCCAGGCCCCCCGGCTGCGTTATCTCGGCTTGTTTCAGAGCTGCGGCACCTTCCTGGAGCAGTGGGGCAGCGGGGGGCTGGCTCCCGGGGCGCGGCCGCACCACGCTTCCTGCTGTACAGTGAGCGGCCAAACTGGGCGAGCCGCGTCCTGGCCCAGGGACCCCCTGTGAGCCTGGATCCCGGCTGGGCACACGTGCAGCCCACCGCCCCACCCCCACCCGCCCCTGGCATGGGGGGTGACGGTGCAGCCGGCAGAGCATTGCATGCTGGGATTGCGCACCCCCAGCATTGCTGCTACAGCTTGGCCCGGTTCCAGGGCCGCTTCCAGGCTGCCCGTGAGCAGGGCGGGGGGGAGCCCTTCTGGCTGGCCGTGTCCCAGGGCACTGCTCTGTTACGGGAGGCTCCCGGCAGCACTGGGGAGGGTGGAGGTGCTGCCCCCCAGGACAGAGCCCTGGAGGGGGGCACTAAGGGGCAGGGCACTGGGGGCGCAGAGCAGGGGGTTGGTTGGTTTTTAAGTTTTGATTTGATGTCTCTTGTTGCTGAATCTTGTAAACTGTTGTGGCCAGCTCTGGGCTCCGGCTCCGTGTTGTCGGGGGGGGGGGGGGAGGCCAGGCCCGGCCCAGCTCCAGACCAGGCTCCTGGGGGAAGGGAGTTCAGCAGGTCCCCCAGCGCCGTTCTCAGGGTCCCTGCCCCAGACACGCTGGGGTCCCAGCGAGAGCCGACCCTGCGCAGTTCTCACAGGAGCAGCGTGGAAGACGCCACACTGCACAATCGGCATCTGAAAGCGCTTTTCAGGTGTTAACCAGTTAGTGAGGGACAGTGCCCCCGGGGGAGCTGAGAATGGAACCCAGGAGTCCTGCCCAGCCCTCCTTCTCAGCTGTGCAGCAGGAACGCCAGCATGTGCAGAACCCCGGTGTCCGGGGCAGGCGCTGAGAGGGTTAAACGGCTCCACACGGGCGGCCAGAACTGCTTCTTTATTGAGGGAGCGGGTTCCGTACAGCGGGTCCCCCCCTGCCCCCGCCTGGCACGCGCCGGGGGCCCTTTCAGAGCCCGAGCACTGCCCTCCCGCCCCCGCCCCTGGCTGCTCAGCCCAGCTGGGCCTGGCGCTGCGGGAGGCTGTGGCTGATGCCTGGGAGGGGGCACGGCCCCTGTGGCTGGCTCTGGGCGGGCGTGGGGGGCTCAGTAGGGAGCAGGACCCAGGGAGGGGACCTGGCTTCAGTCGTCGTCCTGCTGCTGCTGCGTGTGCGCGGCCTGGTACCAGAGCATGGTGGGCAGGTTCTGGCAGCCCAGGAACTCCCTCCGGCGCTCGTCCTCCGTCAGCGCTGGGGTGCTGTGGCAGGGCGCCCCGGCCAGGGTCACGTTGAGCAGCTGCAGCGTGGCCCCTGGAGAGGAGCCGGCTGCCCGCGGGCCCGCCTGGGAGAGCAAGGGAGGCAGCGTCAGGGCCGAGGGGGCTCCCGGGGGTGCAGTTTGCTCTGGGAGTCCCCCGGGTGGGTGCCCAGAGCTGTCCTGAGCCCCGGCCCGGGCACCAGAGGCTGCTCACGACACCCACTCCCTGGACATGCTGCCACCCTGTGCCAATCCCCAGTGGAGGGGGGACCCCAGGGACAGGGCAGCCGCTGGTGTCGGTGCCCCAGACTTGTACCAGCCGTGCCCCCGCATGCTGGAGGTTAGGGCCACCCCCCCCCCGACATGCCCAAGGGGCAGCTCCAAGGCAGGCATGGGCCTGCACCGTGGGCATCTCCTGTGGGGCTTGGTGCCACCTCCCCCGCGGCGCTGCCCCCCCGCCCCGCGGACCCACCTGCAGGAGGTGCTGCAGCAGGCACTGGTCGGGCTGCAGCCGAGCCCAGAACTCGCTGAAGGCCGAGCCCCGGGCGAAGTCAGAGCCCCGCTGGCCGCTCACCAGCACCACGTTCCCGTGCCGCCCGGACGCCAGCAGCTTCTTGGCCAGCGGGCCCGGGTAGCTCTGGTCGAGGAAGAGGAAGACCCTGCGGGCGCTGCAGCCCTCCAGGTCGGCCAGGAGCTCGGCCACAGGGTAGCGCTCCTTGGGGTCGGCCTGCGGGGGGGGGGGGAGAGCGTGCCCATCAGTGCCCTTCCCCCCGCCTGCCCACAGCACGGGGGGGGGCCCCCCCCCCAAACACCAGCTGCTCGGAGACTCCAGGCAGGAGATCAAGGGAATTCCAGCAGCCCAGCACTTGAAAGGGGGGATTAGGGCGGGGGTTTCCCACCCACCCAGCGCAGATGAAAGCGCCAAGCCGGGGCCTTTGAAGTGCAGCAGATCAGAGGCAAGGGGGGAGGGCAGCGAGCTCACCTCCACCTGGAGATCAATGGGGGGGCGCCTGGTTCTCTCAGCCCCGCCGCGGGGGGCAGCCAGCTGCCGTGGGAGACGCCCAGAGCCAGGAGTCACCCCGCATCCCCTGGCTGCAGAGAGCCCCACTGCCCCAGGGAGGCCGGGCGAGGGCACAGCCTGGCAGTGGGGGCCGGGAACCCAGCTGGGGGGTGCCCGCGCAGCGCCCCACTCACGATGCCGTTCTTGTTGGTGTCCCAGAGCAGCATGGTGCCGTCGCTCCGGGTGGGGCTGTTCAGGTAAAGCACCAGCGAGTCGGCACAGTGCCGCGTGCGGCACACCAGCGCCAGGTGGGTGCGGATCAGCAGCTTCTCCGTGGCTGGATACACGTCGCCCACCTCCGCGGCCACTGGGGGCAGAAGGCACAGACACCCAGCAGTGAGGCCTCGGGCAGCGCCCGCCCAGAGCCCCCCCCCGGCTTCCTGGGCCTCCCCCAGCCACCTCCTGCCGGCCGCTACAGCCCCAACTGTCACCACACCCTGCGTCATGCCTCTGGCCTGGTCTCCGCTCTGCCCATGTCCCCGCCCAGCCCCCTCCTGCACCAAGCTCATCCCCCTGCGCCTGGTACTGCCCCACCTCGCCCCTGCCCTGCAGGGCTGAATGGGGGAGGGAGAAGGTTGGTGCCAACTGCAGGAGGGGGGGGGAGGGGCTGTGCCAGTCAGTGCCCTAAGCCTTGAGTCACTTGGGCCCAGTCCACGGGGTCTCCACCCCACACCTGGAGGCAGCGCAGAGACCCAGCGTCGGGGCCAGCGCTGGTGCCCAAAGTCCCAGTTAGCCCCTGCTGGAGGGGTCGGGGGGTGACTCACAGGGGTTCCCCATGGCCTGGTACCCATCCCCCCCCCAGGGAGTCACTCGAGCCCCCAGCCGCCCCCGGGGCCGCAGGCCCTGACCTGGCGCCTGGCCATCGCCCGCGAAGAAGGCCTTGATGTGCTCCTGCCGGAAGCCGTTCCGCCGCAGCATCTGGGCGAAGAGCCGCAGGTTGCGGGCGTGGTGGGGGTAGGTGATCTGGTCCTGCCAGCCGCCTGGGGGGGGGTCCACAGCGTTAAGGGCAGCACGGGGCTCGGCCGGCTGGGCAGGGAGGGGGCACCAAGGCCAGTGTGTCTGCAGCCCTAAGGGAGGGGCCAGAGCCTGGCAGCACCCACCAATGGGATGTGGGGGAGGCACCGTGGCACTCGGGCTCTGATGGAGCTCCCAGCAGCAGGACTCGGCCCCTCAGCGCCAGGAGAGGGCAAGGGCAACCCCCGTTCAGCCCCAGGAAAGCCAGAGCCCGGGGCAAGCCGCCCTCCAGCATGGCCAGGGGGTGAGCCCCACTCAGCCTCGCGGCCTGGAGACGCCCCAGCCCAACCCACTTCCCCCAGGGCCCCCAGCTCGGAAAAGCCTTAAACCCCCAGTCTATGGGGCTGGAGCCAAACTGACGGCCCCGTGTCCCATTCCCCGCCCCCCTGAGCCAGCCAGTCCCCTGCCCTGGGGCCGGGTCAGAGCCAGCGCCCCCTAGAGGGGAAGGAGCGTGTCCCAGTCCCCACCCTGGGGCACACCTGAGAGGAGCAC
>NW_020696477.1:0-5232 GCF_002925995.2 Terrapene triunguis | reverse complement strand
CAATGGCCTTGACAAAGTTCTTCATCAGACCCAGCTTGATGTGTAAGGGTGGTAACAAAATCTTCCTTGATTCAACAAGTGGTGGATGCTGAACACTTTTCCTCCCAGGCTCCAATGACTGTCGGAGTGGCCAATCTTTCTTGATGTAGTGGGAATCTCTTGCACGACTATCCCATTCGCAGAGAAAACAGCAGTACTTTGTGTATCCAGTCTGCAGACCAAGCAAGAGAGCAACAACCTTCAAATCGCCACAAAGCTGCCACTGATGTTGGTCATAGTTTATGCACCTCAAAAGTTGTTTCATGTTGTCATAGGTTTCCTTCATATGGACTGCATGACCAACTGGAATTGATGGCAAAACATTGCCATTATGCAGTAAAACAGCTTTAAGACTCGTCTTCGATGAATCAATGAACAGTCTCCACTCATCTGGATCGTGAACGATGTTGAGGGCTGCCATCACACCATCCATGTTGTTGCAGGCTACAAGATCACCTTCCATGAAGAAGAATGGGACAAGATTCTTTTGACGGTCACGGAACATGGAAACCCTAACATCACCTGCCAGGAGATTCCACTGCTGTAGTCTGGAGCCCAACAGCTCTGCCTTACTCTTTGGTAGTTCCAAATCCCTGACAAGGTCATTCAGTTTACCTTGTGTTATGAGATGTGGTTCAGAGGAGGAGGATGGGAGAAAATGTGGGTCCTGTGACATTGATGGTTCAGGACCAGAAGTTTCATCCTCTTCCTCTTCCTCGTCTGACTCAAGTGAGAATGATTCTGATGCATCAGGAACCGGCAGTCCTTCTCCGTGGGGTACTGGGCGTATAGCTTATGGAATGTTTGGATAATGCACAGTCCACTTTTTCTTCTTTGACACACTTTTCCCAACTGGTGGCACCATGCAGAAGTAACAATTGCTGGTATGATCTGTTGGCTCTCTCCAAATCATTGGCACTGCAAAAGGCATAGATTTCCTTTTCCTGTTCAACCACTGGTGAAGATTTGTTGCACAAGTATTGCAGCATATGTGTGGGGCCCACCTCTTGTCCTGATCTCCAATTTTGCAGCCAAAATAAAGGTGATAGGCTTTCTTAACCATAGTGGTTATACTGCGCTTTTGTGATGCAAAAGTCACTTCACCACAAAACATAGCAGAAGTTATCTGCACTGTTCACACAAGTACGAGGCATCTCTGCTCACTTTGGCTAAACAGAAATGTGTCCCTTTGCAAAATCAAACACTGACAAATAAGAGAGCAAGACACTGTATGATTTCTAGAGCTGATATAGGGCAATTTGTTCAGCAGAGTGATGTAAGCTTCGTTATGATTGCATCATCCATGACTTCTAGGAATAACATGATGCAATTCATATCATGTATGACGCAATACCAGCTTCAGATTGCATCATTCATTGTTTTGCCTAAAAAGCAAGTACTGTCCAAACCCAGTCATAGATTTATTCACAGATCCAGTCAAAGGTGTATTTTAGTCATTTCTGGTTTAAATTGAGATCTCTTCCCTTTATAACTCACTTATCCTCCGCCATTCCCAAGTCAAGGGTCGGATATACTGACCCAATAGCATATCTTGAAAACTAGAGCCAATCAACAATTTTAAGCATCATTTTCGTTCTCAGTGACCCAGAATTAGTAAAGTTTGACTACATTTATTTCAGAAGCATTTTGGCTGTAGAGCAGTGTACAGAGGACCATGCTGCGGTACATGCGGTCGTTGGCAACCTGTCAACGGGCATCTTCCACAATCTCGAATCCCCTTTCTGCCATTAGATTCGTCAGTAGGCTAAATGGTTATCCTGATTCTTGCAGTGGTTTTTCAGTTCAAAGGTTTTTGGCTGGGTGGTCGTGTACTGGTGGCCCCAGGGTGGATTCCCGTCATCCCATCACGGTTCACGTACTCAGGGATCTTGGGCATATCCTTGGCACCATATGTCATAGTGGACAGGAGGTGGCCTTGTTCAGGGCAGCATTCTTGATATCATTTTTTGGTGCTTTCAGGATCAGTGAGCTAGTATCTGGGTCTGGTAGGGACTCTATGGGAAGGGTTTTGCAACTGCATGATATACAATGGCATGAGCATTCAGTGATATTACACTTGCGAAGGTCAAAGACGGATCAAGTCAGCCAGGGTGAATCTATGATCCTCCGGCAGGGTGGTGAGCCTGGGGTCTGCCCAGTTCAGGCTTTGAAGGCCTACAGGGTGATATGGCCAAAGGGGAAAGGGCCCCTTTTTATGCATGGCGACAGGAGTCCCCTCACGGCATGTCAATTTGTTACTGTGTTGAGGTACGGGCTGATGAGATTGGGGCTGCCAGCCCATGAATTTGGTTCCCACTCATTCAGAATCGGGGTGGCAACAGCAGCAGCACAGCTAGGTAAGGGAGCAGAGGCAATTCAGGCAATCGGGCGTTGGCATTCGGATGCGTATCGAATGTATGTAATACCTCAGGCAGTAAGTTAGCATTAATTTGTTGTAATCTCATTGCCGATGTGGGACAACCAGCCATGCAGATGTAGTATGGATCTGCAGGCACCGTATTGTCTTTTGGGTGCATAGGCATGCATCCAGGTTGCCCGAGGGTTCTCAGCTGAGGTTCGGTGATGAGTCAATACTCAACTGGCATGCCAGGAGGGGCATGTTATGTGATCAGCTGCTGTATGCTGTGTGGGCCTGTCAGCGGCCTCCAGATATAATTGTGGTGCATCTTGGGGGAAACGATTTGGGAATGCTTAAAGGGGTGGAACTAATGCTCAGAGCAAAGAGGGACTTGGGGCTCATCCTTGATCTTTTACCAGGAGTTAACATTGTTTGGTCAGAACATGCTTCAGTGCAGGGTGTGGCAGGGAGCCATGAGCCCCCCCAGGGTGGACAGGGTAAGGAAGTATGTGAACAGGGAGGTAGCTAAATTCCTTGGGACTATAGGAGGAGCAGTAATTTCACATCCTGGCATAGTATATGGGGCAGTAGAGTTGTTTCGGGAAGATGGGGTTCACCTGTCTGACTTAGGTGCTGTCATGTTTTTAACTGATATAAAAGATGCACATTAGGAGATGTTTGGGAACCCGACTGGGTTTGGGGGGAAGGCATCCAAGCTAATTGTGGCGGATGTCCAGTGCAGGTACTCCATAGGAAAGGTAAACAGTGACTGGATAAATGGCTTGGAAATGGACTTAAAAAGGGACTTTCATTAAAGGAATGAATGGGGGCGGTTGGGAACTCCTATGATTGGTATGGCAGGGAGCCAACCCCCCATTCTTATAGCCCTCCTTAACCGTCCTACGAGGGGATGGATGATAACGTCCTGGCAATGGATTTGCTGGAGAGAAAAAAAGGAGGAGCTGGTGGAAGCCCCTCCCTCCTGGGTATGGTAAGATCCCGGCAATGGATTTGCTGGAGGAACCTGGATGGAAAAAGAGGGGTAGCTGGTAAAAGCTCCCTTGGTAATTATGGAATAAACATGAGGTTACCTGCACTGTACACTTTTATCTGCCAGGTAGTCCCAAACATCTAATAATAAAGTTGCAGCCTGATTATACCCATGTCAAATGTCTCCTGTCCTTCTTTCGGCATAGCCAGACAATTGATGACCTTCCAAGTTTCTTTGACAGGAATCACTATTTCAGATCTCAAATATATACATCAGTTTGTAATAGCTTTTGTGCCAGGAGCCAGGATCAGTATGCCCTTTGTAATACAAGATTCAGACTTCAGATGTAAGTTTGTGGTAGGAGGTTGAAATAAAACACACTGTGAAACATTGCAGTTATTGGCCATACCAGAATGAAATTTGAAACTACATCACAGGAATAGCTTTACAGAGACTATCTTTACAGAAGATAAAACCAAGAAAAGAAGAAGCAAATTAGCATCCTACCTGTCCCAATCTTTTGGATGTATAGGTATGTTTAATGGAATATGATTTGTACCTTTGTCGGGCCAAATACTCTGCCTAGCATTGTCTGTCCCAGCAAACGCACAGCGTCCATCTCCATGCACATTTTAACTTCTGATGTTTCAAACTGCAAAAAACTCAAACATGTATATCAATGAAGAATAGCACGAGGAGGATTTTCAGGCCTCCTGTTACTGACCCCATACACTTTTGTTACAACACTTCCATTAAAGTGACTGGGAAGGAGGAAGAGAGACAAGGTGGGTGAGGTAAGTCCTTGCTTCTTTGCTCAGGGCTGTGAAAAATTCACACCAGAGAGACAAGTATTAGAGGGGTAGCCATGTTAGTCTGGAGCTGTAAAAAGCGACAAAGAGTCCTGTGGCACCTTATAGACTAACAGACATATTGGAGCATTAGCTTTCGTGGGTGAATACCCACTTCGTATTGGAGCATACGTTTTCGTGGGTGAATACCCACTTCGTCAGACGTCTGACGGAGTGGGTATTCACCCACGAAAGCTCATGCTCCAATATGTCTGTTAGTCTATAAGGTGCCACAGGACTCTTTGTCGCTTTTTGCACCTGAGAGATGCAGCTAAACAGACCTAAGCCCCAGTATAGACATCACTAGGCCAATGGAAGAATTCTTCCATCTGCCTAGTCACTGCCACTCAAGTGGGTAGATTTACTGCCTTGACAGAAAATCCCCTTCCTTCACTGCAGTAAGTATCTACTCTACAGTGCTAGAGAGGCACAGCTGCAGCTATGCCACTGCAGCGCTTGTATTGTAGGCATACCCTTTGTTTGAGAAAGCTCTCAAACTATTTATAAACCACCTATAACATTCAACAAGCACCAGATCTTGCCACTTTGTAAGCATTAACAGTTCCCGTTTGGTCTCTTAGGTATACTGTAGAATTGCTGCTTCAATATTTACGAATATATGACAAGTGAACATATACAGGACTAATGGATAATGAAGAATATACTTCATTGACTTACGTATTTGGAAGGAATTTTAAGTTACTTAACTCCCTTTTACAGACCACAAAACTGAGAAACAGCAAAGCTAAATGATTTACCCACTCTGACATACAATACTGAAAAGTGACTGCAGTGTACTTCACTGTCAAACACACCAGGGTTGCTTTCGTCTTTGTTTGCGGCATGTTATGTTTAACACAGTGAGAGATGCTGGCTCCATTCAAGTTAATGGGAATTTTGCCACTGAGTGACTTCAGTAGAGCCAAAATTTCACCCAGCATGATGTGGCATGATATAAAACAAAACTCTGAAACAAAATAATTGTTTTGAAACAT
>NW_020696476.1:0-2756 GCF_002925995.2 Terrapene triunguis | reverse complement strand
GGGTGCTCAATGGCTTAATTAGACACAGGGCTGATGTGCTAATGAGATCAATCAACCCATCACCTGGGAGCAGTTAAGAGGCAGGAAGGAAGTGCAAGAGAGAGGATGCCAGGAGATGCAGGAGCTCAGGATGAAGAGATCTTTCCCTCTGCCACCCCAGAGAGTGGGCTATGGGAAGTTTATGTTCACTCGTATGTTGCTGCCCAAGGCTGTACTGATGAACTGGTGGAAGGGACCTAATAAATAACACACTAATGCTTATAAACCTGGAAAGTGTCCAGCAGGTTTGCAGTGTTTGAAAGGGCGGAGCAGGGAGCCCTGTCACAGTCTCCTTCAGTGGTGACTGCCAATTAGAGTGCCAATTGCAGTACAGAAGTTTGGTGATGTTGATATTTGTCCATTAGGAATTGGACTGAAAACACCAATTCATTTCACAGTGGTCAACAAGTGACCGGCAGATGGTAATGAATTTTAGGCACTACCAAACGGGTTCCAGTTCAGACCAGTGCCTGAGAGGTGAAAAGTTCTGTATCCCATTTCAAACCCACTGAGATATCCAGTCTCACTCTGTTTTTTGTTTCTCATTGACAGAGTTGTACACTAAAAAACCCCCACTTAAATATGCAGAATCTAGAGAACATTATCATAAGATAGTAATAGCACTAAAACAGGGTAATAATGGGGGGTGTACTTTGACCATGTCTATTTTAAATATTTAAATAACACTAAACATGAACGAGTAGAAATGTTTTGGAACTTTAAGGATCCCCCACAGAGGAACTTGAGAAAACATTCTTATTTACTACATGCTAACTGCTATTTGATAAAGCCAGGGTAAATCAAAACGTAGAGAACGGGAACTCATATATGTAATTGCACCTAAATTAAAAGCTCATTTAGTGGTAAAAATGTAATGCATTACAAAATGATAGTGAAGATTCAATGAGACTTATCTGTGGGCAGCAATATTGTTAGTTAAACATTGTCCTATAGCTTCTTTTTTAATCCTATGAACAATAACTCAACAAGACTCTTTGCATGGGGCTCAAAGTACAGACTGAACACAGATAACCAGTATGTGCCAAATATCACTGAGCTATTTAAAATTTCATCAGCTGAAGATAAAATATAAAACATTGGTACCTAGTTGCTTCAACACTTCCTTTTCCAGAGTTTACAGACACATAGAAAGGTGCATCGTTATTATATTCATCAAATACTCCCCAACGAAGATGGGCCCATTCATGGACAAAAACTTTAGCTGTGGAAGAGCAGGCACAAATGTGAATTCTAAATACAACACTTTAAAGTTTACTTTATATTTCCGTAGATCATTTAAACAAATTTAGGCCCAATCCTACAATCGCCTCTGCTTGGACATACCCCTGTGCCCACACAGGACTCACTGTGGGATCCAGCTTGAAACCCAAATAGATCACTGTGTTCAGTTTAACCCTCACAGAATATTAACAGACCTAAAGTAAAGATCTGTTTCCATACAGTAGCTTCTGACTATTCCAGGTATCAAGCAAGGTTTCTCACGTTACCCATGTCTTTTAAAATCATAATTCTTGGCTCTTATATAACACAAAGCAAAAGGTGTATATTAGAAAACCATAGAAAAGTTAGTTTAACTTCAGTTCAGGGTAAAACTAAGGATTACGTAGATAGCTGAAGGCAGATAAAATTTAAAATGTTAGACAACCAGAATACTTTTGCAGAAAACCAAACGATCTCACCAAGACAATCTAACCCTTTTCTTGCAGGTGTTGGTAAAGCCATTGACATGGAGAATGTATATCATGTTGTCTAACTAAAGCTTTCAACTAAAGATGGGCCAAGGAAGCAGAGCTCAGATCAGATTAAGTTTTAGCCAGAATTCAAGGTTTGAGTTCAATGCTTCACCCGGCTACAATTTGGGTTTGTATTTGACTTTACTAGAATCCAATGAATTATTCTAAGCAGATTTTTGTCCCAAACTGCCAGAAATTTGATGAGAAAGACCGTTCTTGTGAGATTTCCACCATTTTAGGCCAACAAACCTCTACATTTTTTATCCAAGCTAATGCAGGTTCGTCTTGGATTTGAATCCAAATAAACTTGCACATTTACCAGGTTTCAGATTTGAGGGACTGGTTTTGACCTAGCTCTGTTTTAAAAGAAACACATAAATGATTGATTCTAACTTGTGCATGGAACAGAGATAAATAAATTGGACAGTATATTGGTTAAATGGGCATAGGAGAAAGTCGTTAATAACAGCAGGTTACACTGCACAAAACTGAGAGGTCTCTATTGGGGCTTTTTTATTTGCTTATTAATGGCCTCACATAGGCAATGCCTATGCAGTCAGAAAAGATGCTGATGAAATCAAAATGGGAATATTGTTAATGCCTTGTGAATGTACACTTACAAGAAGGGTAGTTGGGCAAATGTGACTTTCAGAAATTCCAATAAAAACCTTCACGTCCTCAGAGGAGGATCCGCTCATGAGAGTTTGATCTATTCTAGAATCCTCTGGGACTGGTTTTACCTGCATGCTCACCAGGTTACACACACTGCAACTCTCAGATTAGTTTACTGCACTGTAATGTTAGGATATAGATTATTTCCAAGTCAAAGCAATGATTTATGAAGAAAAACAACCCTTATTTACTGTAAAATTATTAGCCAGTATTTTCAGAAGACTGGTCATTTTAGGTGCCCCCGTGTGGGGCCGCATGGGGAGCGGATAAAGCACACGACCAATGTGGTTG
>NW_020696475.1:0-8828 GCF_002925995.2 Terrapene triunguis | reverse complement strand
CTGTGTTCCTAATTAAAACCCACATGCCTTTTGGCTTTTTTGGAAAGTGCTTTTGCTTTAAAATAGCTCTGTTCCCGCTCAATAAAATTAGTACATAGACTTATAAAGTGTAACCCTAGTAATCTTGGTGTATTCCCCTCCCCCTTCCCTCCCCACCCGCATCCCTGGTCCCACAGCATTTCAAGACGTTCTTTACAAGGACCCAGCTCCTTGTACGTTTTAGACAAATTCAACCGTGCAGTCATAAAACACGCTGAACAGCCCAGCTGTGCGTCCCAGCACCCACCTCACATCCACACAGAAGAGACGATGGAAACAGGTTATGAGCTCCTCATGATTACACTGACCAAACTGAGAGGGACTTGCAAGGAATTCTGAGACCAGCCAATGGACACTTGGAGGGAGGATGTTCCAGGGGAGACACCCCACAGAGAAGCACCTGCCCCATTGGGACTGAATTTTGGGGTAATGAGTAAGGTCCATCCAGGTGACCTCAGTTGCCTTGGTTGGACACAGGGTGAAAAGTGGTATTGCAAGAATCTTAGCTGGGTGACCGTGGGCAAATCCCTTCAGCTCTGTATTCCTCAGTTTCCCCATTTATAAAAAGGGGAAAGTAAAGCTGACGTGTCCCACAGGGGTGTTGTGAGGCTTATATCTTATAATAATATATGGAGATATACCTATCTCATAGAACTGGAAGGGACCTTGAAAGGTCATCAAGTCCAGTCTCCTGCCTTCACTAGCAGGACCAATTTTTTTTGCCCCAGATCCCTAAATGTCCTCCTAAAGGATTGAACTCACAACCCCAGTTTTAGCAGGCCAATGCTCAAACCACTGAGCTATCCCTCCCTAAGTGCTATGAGTTCCTCAGACACAGGGTGCTATAAAAGGCAATTCATTACCGAGGGATTTATCCACTCGACCTTGAGGGATGTCTCTCAGCTCACTGGCTGACAGCTGCAATTAATAGCAATGAGTGAAACATGCCTGCCACCATGGTCGATGGCACATGAGCCAAGACAATCTGGGAGGGTCCCATGGGGGGATATTCTGCGGTGCCCTCAAATGAGGTGGACCCCTGCTATTGTAAACGTCTACGGCGTGGGACAAGTCAGGCGATGCAGTACCATGATATTGCTATTTATAAGCCAGAGGGAACACTGAGACGTGATTCAACAGTCTGTCTGGGCTAAGATAACCAGCCATTCATATTGCGGGGGTCTCCTGTACACACCATTTGAAAGTGCACCAGTGTGAAACAAACAAACCTTAAATCGCCCAGGGTCATTTTTTTTTTTAAATGGTTGATGACAGTTTTGAAAGTGTATGGTGCTGTATGTGGCTGAACAAAATACTAATTGCGCTTTTCTAGCACTCTTTCCATCCTCAGAGTTCAGGGCTGCTAATTCATTTAGCCTCTTGACAGCCTAATTATTATTATTTGTTAAACACCTACAGTGCGCTCAGTGTTCTCCAAGAGACAACGCTAAAGGCCGTCCTTGCCCTGTGGGGCTCACAGTTTAAAAGACGGGCACCCAGAAGACAAGGAACTCTGCGAAGTTCAGAGGCAAGAGTTAACCTAGATTTCAGTGAGTGGAGGGGTTTATGCTTTAGTCTGATCTACGTCACGTCTTCTGGACCACAATGCTAAGTCGGGGCAGGGGATTGGCACTGGTTAGTGTTAGGGGCTTCACAGAAGGAGTGGGTCTTTATGAAAGATTTGGCTGAGGTGAGCAATAGGTACGCTGGCACACGGGCACTGGGAGGTTGTTCCATGCATAGGGAGCAGCAGGGAAAGAGGCGCGGAGCCAGGAGTAGGAGAAGGAACAAAAGAGACCAGCCATTGGTAAGGATTTTTATTAGCCCCATTTGACAGATGGGGAAACTGAGGCAGGGAGTGATGACCTGGCTTACCCAAGGTCACCCAGAAAGAGAGCCTATGACAGAGCTGGGAGTAGAATCCAGGAGTCTTGGGCTTTCATCCTGGCCTTTGGTAGAGGTTCTGAACTGGAAGGTAAAAGTACACCTCTACCCCGATATAACGTGACCCGATATAACACGAATTCGGATATAACACGGTAAAGCAGTACTCCTGGGGGGCAGGGCTGCGCACTCTGGCAGATCAAAGCAAGTTCTATATAACGCGGCTTCACCTATAACGCGGTAAGATTTTTTGGCTCCTGAGGACAACGTTATATCGGGGTAGAGGTGTACCAGCTGTCCTGCTCGAACCCCTCTCTACTGTTTATGGGTCTGAGCTGGCGAAAGGACCACATAGAATCATAGAATATCAGGGGTTGGAAGGGACCTCAGGAGGTCATCTAGTCCAACCCCCTGCTCAAAGCAGGATCAACACCAACTAAATCATCCCAGCCAGGGCTTTGTCAAGCCGGGCCTTAAAAACCTCTAAGGAAGGAGATTCCACCACTTCCCTAGATAACCCATTCCAGTGCTTCACCACCCTCCTAGTGAAATAGTGTTTCCTAATATCCAACCTAGACCTCCCCCACTGCAACTTGAGACCATTGCTCCTTGTTCTGTCATCTGCCACCACTGAGAACAGCCGAGCTCCATCCTCTTTGGAACCCCCCTTCAGGTAGTTGAAGGCTGCTATCAAATCCCCCCTCACTCTTCTCTTCTGCAGACTAAACAATCCCAGTTCCCTCAGCCTCTCCTCATAAGTCATGTTGCTCCAGCCCCCAATCATTCTCCACCACAAGCCAACCCCCAAGATCACCCTCATTTATATGCTATTCATTTATTTCTATTTTTTATTCCTCCCCGATAAAAGAGTGCCTTTTATAAATAAACTAACAAATCAATTGCCCCCCAGATGGATCAAATACTCTGACAGCAACACAGATCCAGTGCCGTTTAACTTAACACACTCTCGGGAACCCCCACCAGAGTCACACACATTGTGCTCCCCAGCCCGACCCTCCACTCCTCTTCCCACCAGTGAAAGAGAAAACATGGGTCTTGCAGTATTAGCCAGCCAGTTAACCAAAGCTATTGCACACCCAGGGGAGGAAAGCATCTTCCAAAGGCTAGTGCCCTGTAGCTAATCAGACTTGTGAAAGAATTGTAGGTTTTGTGATAAAAAGCATGAAATTTGCCAGAGTCTTAGGGCATAAACCTAATAAAGATGTTCAGATATGGGGCCATCACCAACACATGCCATGCTGGCTGTGGAAGCTGTTTTGAAGTCTGAGTCAGTTCCTCAAATTTCCTAAAAAGAAGGGCTCAGGTGTGGGAATCTCCCTCACATCCTCTGCAGTGAAGACCCAATGCAGAGAATTCTTTTAACTTCCCCACAACAGCCTTGTCTTCCTTGAGTGCTCCTTTATCACCTCAATCGTCCAGTGGCCCCACTAAATATTTGGCAGGCTTCCTGCTTCTGATGTACTTCCAAAAAAATTTGCTGTTAGTTTTTATGTCTTTTGCTTGTTACTCATCAAATTCTTTTTGGCCTGCCTAATTCACTTTTGCACTTGACTTGCCAGGATTTATGCTCTTTTCTATTTTCCTCTCTCGGATTTGAAATCCAGTTTTTAAAGGATGTCTTTTTGTCTCTAACTGCCTCTTTTACTCTGTTGTTTAGCCGTGGTAGCATTTTTCCGGTTCTCTTGCTTTTTTTTTCTCTAAATTTGGGGTATACATTTAAGTTGATCCTCAATTATAGGTGGTTTTTTTTAAGTTTTCATGCGGCTTGCAGGCATTTCACTCTTGTGACTCTGTCTTTTAATTTCCATCCTCCTTTTTTGTGTAGCTCCCCTTTTTGAAGTTAAATGCCACTGTGGTGGGTTTCTTTGGTATTTTCCCCCTATAAGAATATTAAATTTAATTACATTATGGTCACTATTACTGAGCAGTTCAGCTATAGAATCATACATTCATCTCTTGGACCAGATCCTGTGTGCCACTTAGGACTAAATCAGGAATTGGCTTTCCTTGGATAGATTCCAGGACTAGCTGCTCTGAGAAGCAGTCATTAATGGTGTCTAGAAATTTTATCTCTGCATCCCATCCTGAGGTGGCAGGTACCCGGTCAATATGGGGATAGTTGAAATCCCCCATGGTTATTGAGTTTTCTATTTTTGTAGCCTCTCTAATCTCCCTGAGCATTTCACAATCACCATCGCCCTCCTGGTCAGGTGGTCGATAATATATCCCTACTGCTATATTCTTTATCATGCAAGCATGGGATTTCTATCCATAGAGATTCTTTGGTGCAGTTTGATTCATTTAAGCTTTTTACTCTATTTGACTCTACGCTTTCTTTCACACATAGTGCCACTCCCCCACCAGCACGACCTATTCTGTCATTCCGATATATTTTGTACCCTGGTATTACCGTGTCCCATTGATTATCATCATTCCACCAAGTTTCTGTGATGCCTGTGATATCAATGTCCTCATTTAATACCAGGCACTCACTTTCACCAATCTTAGTATTTAGACTTCTAGCAGTTGTATACAACACTTATACAATTTGTCGATATTTCGTTGTCTGCCTGCATGAGAGGTAATTGAATGGGACTCTTTCCATTTGACTGTTTCTGTTCAGTTCCTACTTGTACTTTGTCAACTTCTATCGTCTCCTTTTTACTAGGATATAGAGAATCCCCTTTAACGAATGTTCCCCTCAGGAAGTCTCTGTTCGAACCAGGTGCTCCTTCACATCTGTCGGTTTTCCCCCAGCCCTTAATTTAAAAACTCCTCTACAACCTTTTTAATTTTATGTCCCAGGAATCTGGTTCCATTTTGGTTAGGTAGTGGCCATCCTTCCTGTACATACTACAAGCTCCTTCTTTCCCCAAACGTTCCCCAGTTCCTAATAAATCTAAATCCCTTCTTCAAATACCATTGTCCCATCCACACATGAAGACCCAGGCAGTTCTGCCTGTCTAACTGGCCCTTCGTGTGGGATTAGAAGCATTTCAGAGAATGCTACCATGGAGGTTCTGGACTTTAATCTCTTATCTAGCAGCCTAAATTTTTGGAGGGCACATCTGGTAGCCTGGTTGAAAGCAAGGAGCCCATCGCGTCCTTCTTTGTGTGTGTGGAGATCTGGAATGTGTGAAAGGATACAGGATTTTAGTTCAGTGTCACTCCCAGTGGTTCTAGTCTAGCTACATAGAGCCTTGGGAACTCTGCTAGTTTAAAGACTGGAGCCACGTCTTCATTCAATCTCGTCTCCTCGATGGATGCTATCAATTCAGCAAAGGCAAGCCCATGCGACATCTTCTCTATGTTGCTTTGCTCAGTTTTCTTCTCCCTAACTTTGGTACAGAGACACCAAGCATCTTGCATGATGCTTTGCCTCTCGGGCCACTAAGTC
This sequence comes from Terrapene triunguis, assembly GCF_002925995.2. Classification (NCBI taxonomy): domain Eukaryota; kingdom Metazoa; phylum Chordata; order Testudines; family Emydidae; genus Terrapene; species Terrapene triunguis. The sequence continues at coordinate 3,487 of NW_020696475.1, read as the reverse complement.
CCCTGCACTTAGTTTTGCAAGCAAAGTGCTGGTCTTTGTGGCTGAAGTGCACACCTCTGGACTCGACTATCCAGGCCCAGGGTGGAAGCTTCGGAGATGTCTTGTGATGGTATGCTCCTTTCACAAATAAAGCGTGCTTCTTTTTCTGAGCATCCTTTGTGGTGGTCACTTAAACATACGGATTTTCTCTACCATTTGTCAGGGTGATCCACAGTTTTCCCAATGCTCTTGTTTTTGTCTCAATTTGGTCCTGAGGTAGCAGGATTTGTGCCAAAGTCCATTGTTCTTGTTCCAAGTCTTTTCAGGACCATCACCATCATCTGGTCTATACATGTCTATGAATACGGGAAGTGCATTCAGCTTATAGAAACACCTGATATTTTCTGCTGGAGTTGGATAGCGAGAGCCAAGCTCTCTTTTTGATTCTGCTGGATGAATCAGCTCTGCACCTGTGTCGTCATGACAAAGCGCACAGTGCGCCCGTCAGTAGAGGAATGGGATACCTCTGGTGATGGACCTGCCTCTTGAAGAAGCTTGTCTCTTTTTAACGTGTTTGAAGCACTAGTAATGGCCAATAGTAATCTAATACCTTCCGCTACCGGGGACAGTTCCTATTACCCGATCACCAAGCCGCTTTCACACAACCAAAGTAGCACCCGAAAGAAAACAGAGAGACGGGATTAAATTCTGCCCAGACCTCAGTGACGATCAAAGTGAGTGCAAACCGTGTCCTTACACCAAAGTCAAGGTCACATTGAAGCCAAACCAAGAATACATCCCTTGTATGTCTAACTGCAAAACAACGTGATTTGCTGATTGCGACAATGCTGTTAAAGCAGCTGCCACAGCCAACATGGTATGAGTTGGCGATGGCCCCGTATCTGAAAATCTTGATTAGGTCACGTCCTAAGATTGGCAAATTTCATGCTTTTATCATAAAACCCATGATTCAATGATTATTATGATTATTATGATTATTTTGGCACAGATCTGATCACCTTTCCTGCTAGCAGCTGCCTCTGTTTTGTTTTGTAAAGCATCTTTTATATCCACTGTGTGGTAAAGTAGCCAACTTCGGTTACTCCAAGCATTATGGGTTGGAGCCATGCTCCTCCTCTCCTTTACTTCCTGTTTGGTGAGAGAGTTTGCCTGCTCTCAGTTTGTTCTGCAGCTGAATAAAGCAAGCACCTTCCCAGCCTGCAGTCCTGGAAACAAAGAGTGTTTCTTGTTCATGGAGTGACCCTTTTACAAAACGCTGCTTGTCAAAATGCTTTAAAGAGTTAAATGCTACTTGCCAGCGGGTAGAGCACAAATTACACAAAGTAGCAATGTAAAGGCACTTAGAATCATAGAATATCAGGGTTGGAAGGGACCTCAGGAGGTCATCTAGTCCAACCCCCGGCTCAGAGCAGGACCAATCCCCAACTAAATCATCCCAGCCAGGGCTTTGTCAAGCCTGACCTTAAAAACCTCTAAGGAAGGAGATTCCACCACTTCCCTAAGTAACCCCTTCCAGTGCTTCACCACCCTCCTAGTGAAAAAGTTTATCCTAATATCCAACCTAAACCTCCCCCATTGCAACTTGAGACCATTACTCCTTGTTCTGTCACTTGATGGTACATAAATTCCATCGCATTAAAGTTTGTATAGTTGCTATCCAGCATGCCACATAAACTGACAATTAGCCAGTTGCTGTTATTAATATATCAGTATAGCATCAAACGCGTGCAGGGCACTTTACAAACAGGTGGCTAAAGTAAATCAGTTGTCCCAAAAGTCCACAATCCATTAAGGCTGGTGGACGGCCCCCCAAAAAATTTGGATCAGTCCCCGGGAAAGTTTTGATTAATTTCAGACAGTGATAATTTGTCTCACCCTGCACATCTCTCAACCACAACCCTGCCTGATCCTGTGTTTCCTTGTTTAGGATGTTTCTAATATGTATTTGGACAAGGCAGGTGGATGAGGGTTAAGAACGTGGTAACAGCTTGTGAAAATCAATCTCTTTCCCATGTACTATTTGCCTTAGGGACTTACTTCCTTAGTGTCTGAAAAGGTTTTTATTATATTGAGTTGTCCCTTCAGGGGGCGGGGGTGGGAAATCTCATCACTTTACATATGAACTAAATATTTCACCAATGTGCTTTTGATTTGTTTGTTATTATTATTAAAAATTTAAGTCTTGGAAATATATCTGGAATGTGGAGGTTTATACAGCAACACGAAACACCATTTTTGTTGAATAACTTAAGCCATTTAATATCCCAAACATTTTGTGGAGTTATATATTAAAATATATGTACCTCTGTGCACAAGTTGCCTGTAGTAACTGTATACCAAGGGCCATATAAATGTATAAAGAAGAGCTCTTTGTGGCTTGAAAGCTTATCTCTGTCTCTTCCACCCACAGAAGTCGGTCCAATAAAATATATTACCTCACCCACCTTGTCTCTCTCGTATTCTGGGACCAACATGGCTACAACAACACTACCAACCTATAAATGTACTGCGGGCATACAATAAGGCCAATGAATCCACAGTGCTTAACGAATAAATATTATTGTGTGGTTAAGATTATGCACTGATGGCTCTTCCCTGCAGCCCCGTGGACTTCTGGGTAATAGACAATGCAGTTCTGGGTTTGGGGGAATAGAAAACACAGTCCTACTCTCAGCAGTGTCATTACAAGCAGAAGACTGATTCCCAGCTATGGGTGCGTGTGTAACATCAACAGACTCTGGATGTCGGCGGACGGGATTGAACCTGGGACCTTTGGAGCTTAGTGCATGAGCGTCTACCGCATGATTCATAGATTCTAGGACTGGAAGGGACCTCGAGAGGTCATCGAGTCCAGTCCCCTGCCCGCATGGCAGGACCAAATACTGTCTAGACCATCCCTGATAGACATTTATCTAACCTACTCTTAAATATCTCCAGAGATGGAGATTCCACAACCTCCCTAGGCAATTTATTCCAGTGTTTATCCACCCTGACAGTTAGGAACTTTTTCCTAATGTCCAACCTAGACCTCCCTTGCTGCAGTTTAAGCCCATTGCTTCTTGTTCTATCCTTAGAGGCTAAGGTGAACAAGTTTTCTCCCTCCTCCTTATGACACCCTTTTAGATACCTGAAAACTGCTATCATGTCCCCTCTCAGTCTTCTCTTTTCCAAACTAAACAAACCCAATTCTTTCAGCCTTCCTTCATAGGTCATGTTCTCAAGACCTTTAATCATTCTTGTTGCTCTTCTCTGGTCCCTCTCCAATTTCTCCACATCTTTCTTGAAATGCGGTGCCCAGAACTGGACACAATACTCCAGCTGAGGCCTAACCAGAGCAGAGTAGAGCGGAAGAATGACTTCTCGTGTCTTGCTCACAACACACCTGTTAATACATCCCAGAATCACGTTTGCTTTTTTTGCAATGGCATCACACTGTTGACTCATATTTAGCTTGTGGTCCACTATAACCCCTAGATCCCTTTCTGCC
>NW_020696474.1:1672-2605 GCF_002925995.2 Terrapene triunguis | reverse complement strand
CCAAATGCACATTCCACCACCATTCGGCACTTGCTCAGCCTGTAGTTGAACCGGTCCTGACTACTGTCCAGGCTGCCTGTGTACGGCTTCATGAGCCATGGCATTAAGGGGTAGGCTGGGTCCCCAAGGATCACGATAGGCATTTCAACATCCCCAATGGTTATTTTCTGGTCCGGGAAGAAAGTCCCTTCCTCCAGCTTTCGAAACAGAAGAGACTGCCTGAAGACGCGAGCATCATGTACCCTTCCCGGCCAGCCCACGTTGATGTCGGTGAAACGTCCCTTGTGATCCACCAGGGCTTGCAGCAGCATTGAAAAGTACCCCTTGCGGTTTATGTAGTCGGCGGCTTGGTGCGCCGGTGCCAAGATAGGGATATGGGTTCCGTCTATGGCCCCACCACAGTTTGGGAATCCCATTGCAGCAAAGCCATCCACTATGGTCTGCACGTTTCCCAGAGTCACTACCCTTGATATCACCAGGTCTCTCATTGCCCTGGCAACTTGGATCACAGCAGCCCCCACAGTAGATTTGCCCACTCCAAATTGATTCCCGACTGACCGGTAGCTGTCTGGCGTTGCAAGCTTCCACAGGGCTATCACTACTCGCTTCTCAACTGTGAGGGCTGCTCTCATCCTGGTATTCTGGCGCTTCAGGGCAGGGGAAAGCAAGTCACAAAGTTCCATGAAAGTGCCCTTACGCATGCGAAAGTTTCGCAGCCACTGGGCATCGTCCCAGACCTGCAACACGATGCGGTCCCACCAGTCTGTGCTTGTTTCCCGGGCCCAGAATCGGCGGTCCATGGCATGAACCTGCCCCAGTAACACCATGATTTCCACATTGCTGGGGCCTGTGCCTTGTGAGAGGTCCATGTCAATTTCCTCATCACTATCGTCGCCGCGCTGCAATCGCCTCCTCCTCAGCTGGTCCTGGTTT
>NW_020696474.1:1425-1662 GCF_002925995.2 Terrapene triunguis | reverse complement strand
GAACTGTGGGATAGGTACCATAGTGCAATGCGCCGGAAGTCGACGCTAGCCTCGGTACTGTGGACGCGGTCCGCCGACTTCATGCACTTAGAGCATTTTAGGTGAGGACACACACAATCGGCTGCATACAACCGGTTTCTATAAAACCGGCTTCTATAAATCCGACCTAATTCTGTAGTGTAGACATAGCCTGTGCTGAAGCTGACTGGAGTGTCTAACCTAGCAAGACAGGAGGGG
>NW_020696474.1:0-1415 GCF_002925995.2 Terrapene triunguis | reverse complement strand
CCCCGCTGTTAACCACGCGGTGGGGGGGAGGGGTGAAGTGACCATCCCAGAGAATTGTGTGTGGGGGAGGGGAGTTAGTTGGGTTTGTGCTGGATGTTAAACCTGAAACCGCAGCCCCTCCTTTTACATTGCAAACCCATTTTAAATGGCCAACCCAACGGGTGCTTGGTATGGTTAATGAGAGCAGTACTGTTTTAAAGCATCCCCACTTGTTAACAAGGTTAAAAAAGCCAAAAGACTGTGTCTTACCATGGCTGCCTGCAAGCTGAAATCTGTGGCCTGGCACTGCGTAAGTGATCTCTCACACCAAACCGGCAGGCCCTCAATATAAGAGGAAAAATACGACCTTGTAACGAAAGCACATGTGCTGTGTGATGTGAACAGCAAAATCTAACGTGAAAGAGTGTACCCATTGTTCTCTAAAATGTATCTTTTTTAAACAACTCTCCCTTCTCCTCCACCAGCTGCAAATGTTGCACCTTCACAGAGGCTAGTGAATATTCGAAGAAGGAAGCGAAGGACGCGTGACGAAATGTTCACTGAACTACAGACTGCCTCCCACGCTGACAGAACACAGCAGAATGCGTGGAGGCAGTCAATGACTGATTTTAAAAAAGCCCAATATGAGCGAGAGGAGAGGTGGCATGCTGAATCGCGGGCTGAAGAGGAGAAGTTGCGTGCTCAAGAGGAGAAGTTGCGTGCTGAAACGCGGGCTGAAGATGAGAGGTGGCGTCAACTTGTACTCAGAAAGCAAGAGTCGATGCTCCGGCTGCTGGAGCATCAAAGTGATATGCTCCTGCGTATGGTTGAGCTGCAGGAAAGGCAGCAGGAACAGAGACCGCCGCTACAGCCCCTCTGTAACCAACAGCCCTCCTCCCCAAGTCCCATTGCCTCCTCACCCAGACGCCCAAGAACACGGTGGGGGGGCCTCCGGCCACCCAATCACTCCAGCCTAGATGATTTCCAGTGCAATAAGTTTTAAAGTTTTAAAGTGCACTGTGTCCTTTTCCTTCCCTCCTCCCCCACCCATCCAGGCCTACCTTTGCAATTATCCCCCTAGTTGTGTGCTGAATTAATAAAGAATGCATGAATGTGAAGCAACAATGACTTTATTGCCTCTGCAAGTGGTGCTCGAAGGGGGGAGGGTAGTAGGGGAGGGTGGGGTGGTTGGTTTGCAGGGAAGTAGAGTTAACAGGGTGGTGGGGGAGGGGCAGAGGGTTCATCAAGGAGCAACAAACAGAAGTTTCACTCCGTAGCCTGGCCAGTCACAAAACTGGTTTTCACGCTTCTCTGATGCGCACCGCGCCCTGCTGTGCTCCTCTAACCGCCCTGGTGTCTGGCTGCGCGTAATCAGCGGCCAGGCGATTTGCCTCAACCTCCCACCCCGCCATAAATGTCTCCCCCTTACTTTCACA
>NW_020696473.1:0-7473 GCF_002925995.2 Terrapene triunguis | reverse complement strand
TTTCTGGACTGAGGGCAGCATAAGGTGACTATATTTTTAGAGTGAAGAATTGGTTGTAGCATGTAGGCATTGTTGCATTGGGTCAGCAGTTTGGAGACTTTTTATAGTAGGGCTGTTGCTCCTCTCCCCACAACCCAAGGTTGTATACAAGCTGAAATATCTGCTAATATCTTTCTCATAGTCATCTTAGGTGTTATCCCAAACAGCAGTAGGTAAAAGTATCTGCGTCACCTCAGGGGGTAGGGATAAAAGATCACAGGAAGGCTGTTTGGAAGTTTTGGGGCTTGCTCCCACTCACTGCTTTCACAGTGCACACTGCCAAGGTGCCTTTGCACACACAGCCTCAGGGAGAGCAGGGGTGGGGGAGGGGCCAGGAGCAAGTGGGCTGCTCTGCAGGGTAGGGAAGCGGCAGGGCTCCCAGTTCAGCATGGCTGAGGGAGGGATGACCCGCAACATCCCGGCAGCCAAAGCCACCTTGTGCCTATCAACTTTGCTCCCTGCTCCGGGCAAGCTCCGTGCAGCAGCAAGGAGCAGCCGGAGCTGCCGCCGCAAGAGGAGCTGGAACAGGGACCGGGTTTGGCCAGGCAGCAATGGTGCTTCCGGCCACTGCGCTGCTGCCTGCAGCGCTGCTCTTCTGCTGCCAGGAACTCTGGGATATATCCAGAGATCTTCTGGGACTTGAGTCAAGCTGGGACCGCGTGCACACAGGAAATCAATAGGCCTTGGACCCTAGGTACCAGCTTCACACTGACTCGGAGCCTCCAGCCCTGCAAGGTCCTGAGATGCAAGGGTGGGTCAGATACCAGCACTCGAAGAAGAAATGGCGGTTACTTACTGGTAACTGGAAGTTCTTTTCAATTTGTGGTCCCTATCTGTATTCCACTACCTGCCCTCCATTCCCTCTGCTCCGTACCTCTCTGGATTTGCATTAAGAAGAGGAATTGGAGAGGTGTCGTCCTGCATGCCTCTTATGCCCTAAGTCAGGAGCACAAGGAGATTTGCTGAGCATGTGTGGGCCAATGGAAAGTGCTTGATAGAATTTCTGGACTCAGGCACATGGTGCATATATGTACCCACGTGTGGAATACAGATAAGGACCACACAACTTGAAGAACTTCTAGTTTACAGGTATATAACCTCTATTTATGCATAGTCACTTGGAACCCAACACAGAAAAAAGCAGATCTTTTACAAGCTCCTTAAGCACTGAGCAGTCACAGAACCCACACAGTGTTCTTCATATTGGCAAAAGATCATCTTACCAAGTCGGAATATTTATGCATTAGGCATTTCAGAGTTGTTCGAGCTGCTCTCATAATTTCTGTTGTTGTAAAGGCTTATTTATAGACTGGTGAATAGTGGCAAAGTTCCATGATATCTGATATGCATTTTGGTGGTGTTTTGATACCAAATTGTCTGTCTTCCTCACTCAGCCAAATGTTAAATGAAGTTGGCCTGGATGTTGTTAAAATAAATGTTTTTTAAAAAGGTTATAATTTGGAAGTTGTAATTCTACATAAGTTTGAAACTTGTCTTATATTTAGTGGATGTTTCCTCCACTACACTTAAAAAATTATGCGAGAGTGGGGGTTATTCGGTTAAACTGTTACTTAAGAGTAACAAAATATCCTCCACTACCTTTGGATTGAATAAACATTTTTATTATTTGAAGGGGGAAAAACATGAGGGAAAAACCTGTTCATATCATATCATATATCAAATCAATGTCTCTTCCAAAGATAATGGGAGAAAAATATCCCTGGTGTAAATCCACTGAAGTCAATACGCTGTGGATTAGTTTGACCCAATATGTTATGAACTGAATATCTTTTGTTACTGTGTTACAATATTTATGGCTAGTAATGTTAGAAAAGGTAAAACAAAAAGTGATTTTTTTCAAGCTTAGAATAGGGTACTCAATGTTTATTTTTAAAGTCACAGTTTAAAGTGTTGGACCCAAGACTTTACATGATCCTTTTAAGTTTGGCACAAAGTCATATACAGTAGATAAAATGAAGCTTTGAATAGTATAAGATTCACTTCTATAACATTAATAAATGATTCCATCACATTAGTGTTATGATTCAGCATTTCAGACTTCTCTAGTTAGAAAATAGGAATCAGTAGGACTGTGGATATGGACAGAAGTACGTACAAGTCTACAATGAGTGTAATTTGTCATAATGAAATACAGCTGTGGCCTTTAAAGGAAAACTGACAGAACTTCATTTTCTAAAATAAAGCTATTTTTTTAACATGTGAACAGGTGAAAAAAGCATCTGAAAACACCAAAACGCTGTTTAAATAGAACTTCTATTTTTTAAATGAGCTTATTTACACATTTATTTTATTTATCTCATCAATCAGAAACAAAGGAAACTGAATAAGAAAATAGGATGTTAAAATAAGGTTGAGGTTTGACTTATATCAACAAAGAAAGTTGTGGTAAAGGCCACCACCTCATCCTTAAATCACCCTGGTATACTTGGGACACATGGCACAGTATATAAGATCATCCACTCTTTTGAGGTGCTTGCAGTGTGATGCAGAATGGGGTGAGTTGAGAGAGGCCTGCTTTTGCTGGTGTAAGTTGAATCCATAGGGCAACATTTTCAAATATGTTCTTGAAATTACTCTCCAGAGTTTTGCACTGAAGCTTTGTGCGCACAGATTGATCAACTGAGCATGTGAATAGGGTCATTAGACACAAACATGCTGATTTGTGCATGCGCAAAACTTACATGCACAATTTAGGAGCCAGTGTTTAAAGAGTTTGCTCTTCGCATTATCTACAGTTTCAGAGGATGAGTTTGTATGTGGACATTTGTTGAGCACAAATCACAACTTGACATAAAAAGACAAAAATGTTGCATAAGCGAATGGGTCCTGCAGAAAATATGCATGCATATTTTTGGAAGCAGTGTTTGGATTAGTCCCTAAACACTTTTATATACAGAATCCTGTGTTACTGTAATATTAAGACAAATACTAATTTTAGTTCTGTGACAAAAAATTATTCCTTATTCACATGAACGATCTTTTTATGAGTACTCCCACTGATGCAAAGGAACTTCATATGTGAAAGAGAATGTGTAAGATCGGACACTATTTTTTCCAATCATTGGATCAGTTTTCTTCACCTAGTTAATGTTTCATACATTGTGTTAAACTTAAAATGTGTATTTACAATCCTCACTGAAGGGAATTTATTTTACTGAGAATTACCACCGTCTGCAGGGAAACAAAACCTTACAAGGCAGATGTGATCAGTCTTTGTTCCATTGGCACTGCTCAGCAGGGAGAAGGGAGTGAAGAGGAGCACAGGATTTAGTTCATTGCCAATGTTAAAAATTTAAATAAATACTTACTAGAATTATACAAACCTTTGTTTTTAGCATTAGGTATTTTTAATGACTGGATTGACAAAACGATTGAAAAAGTATTTAATTTTTATCATCATGACTTTTATCCAAGTTGCATGACATACTCCCAGCCAAAAGGTAAAAGGAGACCATCTCAAGGCAAAGACTCCAGAGTTCTACTGCCTCTTGATCATTATGTGGTCACAGCTTACCATCTGTAAAAGGAATATAGTCAGTGGTGAGCTGGAGCTGGTTTGCATCAATTCGCAAGAACTGGTTGTTAAGTTTAGAAGCCGGTGTAGAACCGGTTCCTAAAGGGGCGGGCGAGTGAGCAAACTTCAGTCCGCGGGCCACATCCATCTCATGGGACCGTCCTGCCCGAGCTCCCAGCTGGGGAGGCTCCCCCGGCCCCTCCCCCACTTCCCCCCCCCCCCCAAGCCCCAGAGTGCCACGCTGCCGGCGCCAGCGCTCTGGGCAGCTCTGCAGCTCCTGCCGCTTTGAGCGGCATGGTAAGGGGGTGGAGCTGCGAGCTCCAGCGGCCGCGCGGCATCCTTAACAGCAGCATGGTAAGGGGGCTGGGCTGGGGCTGGGAGGAGGGGTTGGATAAGGGGCAGGGAGCGGTGGAGGGGGCAGAGGCTCTGGAGTGGGGGGCAGTCAGGGGATGGGGAACGGGGGCGGGGGGGCGTTGGGTAGGTGTGGGAGATCCGGGGGTCTGTCGGGGTGGTGGTGGATGGGGTCAGGGCAGTCAGGGGACAGGGAGCGGGGCAAGTTGGGTAGGGGATGGGGTCCTGGGGGGGCAGTTAGGGTGGGGGGGTCTTGGGAGGGGGTGTTCAGGGGACAAGGAGCGGGGGGTGTTGATGGGTTGAGGGTTCTGAGTGGGGCAGTCGGGGGCAGGATGTGGGTTGGGGTCAGATGGAGGTGGGAAATTGGGGCTTGTATTCACCGCGTGGTTCCCTACCGGGTCTTCGGTGGCACTTCGGCGGTGGAGGGGTGGGGGGTCTTCTCTCGCTCCGGGTAAAGTACCTGCCGCCGAAATGCTGCCAAAAACCCGGAGCGAGTGAAGACCCCTCCCGCTGCCAAGTGCCGCTGAGGACCCGGTAGGGAACCGGTTCTTAGGATTTTGCAAGCTCGTCACTGGATATAGTTATAACTTACCTATCTAGTTGGAAACCTTGTCTTACAGTATCTCCATCACACCTGTGTTCCCTTGTTCTTGATGGCTACCAGGGGCAGTTCAGATTTTTTTGTCATTAAGCTCTGGACTATAAGATGTGTCTTCTACTTCCTGCTAAAAGTTCTGCCTGCAACAGTAAAAGCTACTTTTGCCTATTCAGGTAGAAGTTTTTGGAGTAGGGAAGTAAGAGGCACACTGAACATTAATTGTAGTTGTTAGTTTGTCCTGTATATTATGATTTTCTGAAGTTCCAACAATAAACAAAAAAGGATTTTCTCTGGAGATGACTCACAGGAAATGTATCATTTACCTGAAGTGTCACAGGCCTGGTCTACACTAGGCTTTTATGTCGACTTTAGCGCCGTTATATCGAATTAACCCTGCACCCGTCCACACCAGGAAGCCATTTAGTTTGACATAAAGCTCTCTTTAAATCGATTTCTGTAATCCTCCCCAACGAGAGGAGTAGCGCTAAATTCGACATGGCCATATCGAATTAGGCTAGGTGTGGATGGAAATCGACGGTAATAGCTCCGGGAGCTATCCCACAGTGCACCACTCTGTTGACGCTCTGGACAGCAGTCCGAGCTCGGATGCTCTGACCAGCCACACCCCCGGGAAAATTTGAATTCATTTTCATTTTCCTGTCTGGGCAGTTTGAATCTCAGTTCCTCTTTGGACATCGAGGGGAGCTCAGCAGCAGTGGCAACTATGCAGAGCTCTCCAGCAGAGATGGCCGTGCAGTCTAATAGAAAGAGGGCCCCAGCATGGACTGATCGGGAAGTCTTGGATCTCATCGCAGTGTGGGGCGATGAGTCCGTGCTTTCAGAGCTGCGCTCCAAAAGAAGGAATGCTAAGATCTACGAGAAGATCTCCAAAGCCATGGCAGAGAGAGGCTACAGCCGGGATGCAACGCAGTGCCGCGTGAAAATCAAGGAGCTGAGACAAGGCTACCAAAAAACAAAAGAGGCTAACGGACGCTCCGGATCCCAGCCCCACACATCCCGTTTCTACGAGGCACTGCATTCCATCCTGGGAGCGGCCGCCACCACTACCCCACCCCTGACCGTGGACTCCGAGGATGGGATCATGTCCGCGGCCGGTTCCTCGTCGGACATGACAGCGGACGGGGAAGATGAAGAAGGAGATGAGGAGGACGAGGCAGTCGACAGCGCTGGCACCGCTGATTTCCCCGACAGCCAGGAGCTCTTCATCACCCTTACCGAGATCCCGTACCAACCGTCCCCATCCCTTACCCCGGACACAGAATCAGGGGAAGGATCAAGCAGTAAGTGCTGTAAACATGTAAACATTTATTTAAAACAGAACGGTAATATTTATACTATTAACAATGTATATTTATAAAAGTGCTGTAAACTAGTAAAAAAATAATCAGGTACAAAACAGGAATATTTACAAAGGTAACAAATGGGTTTTCATGATTTCTCTGTCTTGGGCTCTTCTCAATTTAGTCCCAAGTGTTTTAAAAAATTTTCACAATGTCCGTTACTCCATGATTCCCAGGCCCAAGACGCTCCACTCCATAGTCCCAGTGCACCTACGCGAAAATCCGGTCAATGTGGCCGGGGATCGACGAGAAATCCTCGTAGGAGAACTCCTCGTAGGTCTCGTGGAGGTAGAGCTCAAGCCTGTTGATCAGGTTCCGGGGTAGGGCGATCTTAGTGGGCCCTCCGTGGTAGCAGACATGTCCCCTCCATGCCACAATCAGGTACTCGGGGATCATGGCCCGACATAGCATGGCGGCATACGGCCCCGGTTTCTGCATGCTTTCCCGCAGCATGCGTTCTCTCTGGGTGTCCGGGATCCTCAGGAGGGTGATGTCGCTCATGACGCCCTGCTTTGAATTAGGGAGGGGAATGTTAGTATTGGGACTGCTTTACAGCCACGCGGTGGAGGGAGAGGGGCAGCATACAGGGATCTTTCCCTGGGACAGCCGCGAGGGGGTGGGACAGGGGCAGAGTTGATGCTGTCCTGATTGCTGGCAGCAGAGACTGGCATTGCTTTCAATGTGAAAGGAGGCCAGTGCTACTGCTGGAGTTTTAAGCAGCCACAAGTCTGCGGCTTACCATTATTGCCCGCTCCAGAAGTTCAGGTCTCCAGCCACAGTTCTCTGAACAGTCCAAGACCTCCGCAAGTCCACAGGCACTGAAGGCGACGGCCGAAAATTCGACCTTGTCCTGAGTGCGCATGTGAGAGGTGCAGTGCATGGTCTTGTTCACAGAGAAAGACTAGGTTCTTTGTATACAATTTCATTTATCTGTCTCAGGAATTCACTCCCTTTTCACAATTCACACAGACACATCTGCGACTGTCTCCCAACCCAGCCTCTCAGCACACTCCCAGAGGCTAGCGCAGATTAGGCGGAGGAAGAAGAAGACGCGTGAAGACATGTTCTCAGAACTAATGGACTGCTCCCGAGCCCAGGCAGCCCAGCAGACACAGTGGAGGGAGAACTTGTCACAAATGCACCGAGCAGTCATGGAACGGGAGGAGAGGTGGCGTCAGGAGGACCAACAGGCTACTGAAAAGCTGCTTGGACTAATGAGGGAGCAAACGGACACGCTCCGGCGCCTTGTGGATGTTCTGCAAGACCGGAGGCAGGAGGACAGAGCCCCGCTGCAGTCTATCTGTAACCGCCCTCACCCGCCACCAAGTCCCACACCACCCTCACCCAAACGCCAAAGAAGGAGGGGCGGCAAGGGCCGTTAAAACTTTCAGTCAACCCCTGCAGACTGCTCTAGCACTAGAAGGCTGACATTCCCCAAAATTTCATAAGTCCTTTCCCACCCACCTCACAGAAGCCCCCGTCCAAGTTTCACACCCCACGTTTCATGTCTGGTTCGCAATAAAATGTTTGTTTCTCTCCATTACTGTTTCAGTCAGGTTCTTTTGAGGGAGAGTCTGTCTGGAGGGGGG
>NW_020696472.1:0-1696 GCF_002925995.2 Terrapene triunguis | reverse complement strand
GATGCTCAGGGTTTATCAGGACTAGGAAGGGTGATGGAGATCAGGTCAGCACAAGGGGAAAGCTAACCACACCACTGCACCTGGGTTATGTCTGCCCTGAAAAGATAGTTGTGTTTTTACACCAAGATAGCTAATTTGAGCAATTTAGGCTGTGTCTACATTAGAGACCTTACAGTGGCACAGCTGTATTTATACAGCCGCGCTGGTGTAAGATCTCTTGTGAAGTCGCTCTATGGTGGCGGGAGAGAGCTCTCCCGTCGACATAATTAAACTACTCCCATTGAGCGGTGGTAGCTATGTGGGCGAGAGAAGCTCTCCCACCGACATAGCGCTGTGCACACTGCCAATTATGCCGGCAAAACTTATGTTACTCAGGAGTGGGTTTTTTTCACACCCCTGAGCGACATAAGTTTTGCCAACATAAGTGGTAGTGTAGACATGGCCTACTCAATGTAGAGTTCTGGTGGAGACAAGGCACAGATAGTTTTTATCTCACTGTAGCTAGATGAGGTCAACCCCCTCTCTCCCAACTCGGATTGATGGACATTTCTGTCAAGAGGGACACACATTCCCATAACTCATAAGACAAAGGAGTTGATAGAAATGTTCACAGGATTCACCCCAAAGTAAGGTGAGCTGCAAAAGATAGAAGGTGGCAACTCACCAGAAGGGAGCTGAGAGACTACAGTAAAGGAAATGGTGCAATCGACCTTAAAGACCAATATGTGGGAATTAGCCAACGTATTACCAAAACAAAACCCAAAACAAAAAATCTTTGGGCAGCCCTCCTGAATACAAGTATAGTGTTATTCTCCTGTGTGGATTCTCTGATGTGTGATGATCCGTGAACTATGACTGAAGCCTTTCCCACATACAGGGCACTACTAAGGCTTCTCTCCTGTGTGGATTTTTTGATGTGAGACAAGCCGTGAGCTAGAAGTGAAGCCTTTACCGCACTGAGGGCATGTGTAGGGTCTCTCTCCTGTGTGGATTCTCTGGTGTTTATTAAGCTCTGAGCGCCGCATGAAGCTTCTCCCGCACTCAGAGCATGTGTAGGGTCTCTCTCCTGTGTGGTTTCTCTGATGTGTGATAAGGTTTTCTTTCCGAATGAAGCTTTTCCCACACTCAGAGCATGTGTAGGGTCTCTCTCCTGTGTGGTTTCTCTGATGTGTGATAAGGTTTGCTCTCTGATTGAAGCTTTTCCCGCATTCAGAGCATGTGTAGGGCGTCTCTCCTGTGTGGTTTCTCTGATGTATGATGAGCTCTGAGTTACGACGGAAGCTTTTCCCACACTCAGGGCAGCTATAGGGCGTCTCCCCTGTGTGGATTCTCTGATGTGCGATAAGGTTTGATCTCTGACGGAAACTTTTCCCGCACTCAGAACATGTGTAGGGTCTCTCTCCTGTGTGAATTGTCTTATGTGCGTTAAGGTGTGAGGGTGAACTGAAGCTTTTCCCACACTCAGTGCATGTGTGTGGGGACTCCCCTGTGTGTCTTCTCTTATGTTTGATCATCTGCCATCTATCAGTGAAGCTTTTCCCACACTCAGGGCATGAGTAGGGTTTCTCTCCTGTGTGGATTCTCCGATGTGAGACAAGCTGATAGCTACAAATGAAGGCTTTCCCGCACTCAGGGCATCTATAAGGTCTCTCCTCAGTGTGAATTCTCTGATGTATGATCAGCAATGAGCTCCGAA
>NW_020696471.1:0-2593 GCF_002925995.2 Terrapene triunguis | reverse complement strand
TTCATAGATTCATAGATTCTAGGACTGGAAGGGACCTCGAGAGGTCATCGAGTCCAGTCCCCTGCCCGCATGGCAGGACCAAATACTGTCTAGACCATCCCTGATAGACATTTATCTAACCTACTCTTAAATATCTCCAGAGATGGAGATTCCACAACCTCCCTAGGCAATTTATTCCAGTGTTTAACCACTCTGACAGTTAGGAACTTTTTCCTAATGTCCAACCTAGACCTCCCTTGCTGCAGTTTAAGCCCATTGCTTCTTGTTCTATCCTCAGAGGCTAAGGTGAACAAGTTTTCTCCCTCCTCCTTATGACACCCTTTTAGATACCTGAAAACTGCTATCATGTCCCCTCTCAGTCTTCTCTTTTCCAAACTAAACAAACCCAATTCTTTCAGCCTTCCTTCATAGGTCATGTTCTCCAGACCTTTAATCATTCTTGTTGCTCTTCTCTGGACCCTTTCCAATTTCTCCACATCTTTCTTGAAATGCGGTGCCCAGAACTGGACACAATACTCCAGCTGAGGCCTAACCAGAGCAGAGTAGAGCGGAAGAATGACTTCACGTGTCTTGCTAACAACACACCTGTTAATACATCCCAGAATCGTGTTTGCCTTTTTTGCAACAGCATCACACTGTTGACTCATATTTAGCTTGTGGTCCACTATAACCCCTAGATCCCTTTCTGCCGTACTCCTTCCTAGACAGTCTCTTCCCATTCTGTATGTGTGAAACTGATTTTTTCTTCCTAAGTGGAGCACTTTGCATTTGTCTTTGTTAAACTTCATCTTGTTTAACTCAGACCATTTCTCCAATTTGTCCAGATCATTCTGAATTATGACCCTGTCCTCCAAAGCAGTTGCAATCCCTCCCAGTTTGGTATCACCCGCAAACTTGATAAGCGTACTTTCTATGCCAATATCTAAGTCGTTAATGAAGATATTGAACAGAGCCGGTCCCAAAACAGACCCCTGCAGAACCCCACTCATTATGCCTTTCCAGCAGGATTGGGAACCATTAATAACAACTCTCTGAGTACGGTTATCCAGCCAGTTATGCACCCACCTTATAGTAGCCCCATCTAAATTGTATTTGCCTAGTTTATCGATAAGAATATCATGCGAGACCGTATCAAATGCCTTACTAAAGTCTAGGTATACCACATCCACAGCTTCTCCCTTATCCACAAGACTTGTTATCCTATCGAAGGAAGCTATCAGATTGGTTTGACATGATTTGTTCTTTACAAATCCATGCTGGCTGTTCCCTATCACCTTACCACCTTCCAAGTGTTTGCAGATGATTTCCTTAATTACTTGCTCCATTATCTTCCCTGGCACAGAAGTTAAACTAACTGGTCTGTAGTTTCCTGGGTTGTTTTTATTTCCCTTTTTATAGATGGGCACTATATTTGCCCTTTTCCAGTCTTCTGGAATCTCTCCCGTCTCCCATGATTTTCCAAAGATAATAGCTAGAGGCTCACATACCTCCTCTATTAGCTCCTTGAGTATTCTAGGATGCATTTCATCAGGCCCTGGTGACTTGCAGGCATCTAACTTTTCTAAGTGATTTTTAACTTGTTCTTTTTTTATTTTATCTGCTAAACCTACCCCCTTCCCATTAGCATTCACTATGTTAGGCATTCCTTCAGACTTCTCGGTGAAGACCAAAACAAAGAAGTCCATAAGCATCTCTGCCATTTCCAATTTTCCTGTTACTCCCTCTTCACTGAGCAGTGGGCCTACCCTGTCTTTGGTCTTCCTCTTGCTTCTAATGTATTGATCAAAAGTCTTCTTGTTTTCCTTTATTCCTGTAGCTAGTTTGAGCTCATTTTGTGCCTTTGCCTTTCTAATCTTGCCCCTGCATTCCTGTGTTGTTTGCCTATATTCATCCTTTGTAATCTGTCCTAGTTTCCATTTTTTATATGACTCCTTTTTATTTTTTAGATCATGCAAGATCTCGTGGTTAAGCCAAGGTGGTCTTTTGCCACATTTTCTATCTTTCCTAACCAGCGGAATAGCTTGCTTTTGGGCCCTTAATAGTGTCCCTTTGAAAAACTGCCAACTCTCCTCAGTTGTTTTTCCCCTCAGTCTTGATTCCCATGGTACCTTACCTATCAGCTCTCTGAGCTTACCAAAATCCGCCTTCCTGAAATCCATTGTCTCTATTTTGCTGTTCTCCCTTCTACCCTTCCTTAGAATTGCAAACTCTATGATTTCATGATCACTTTCACCCAAGCTGCCTTCTACTTTCAAATTCTCAACGAGTTCCTCCCTATTTGTTAAGATCAAGTCTAGAACAGCTTCCCCCCAGTAGCTTTTTCAACCTTCTGAAATAAAAAGTTGTCTGCAATGCAGTCCAAGAATTTGTTGGATAGTCTGTGCCCCGCTGTGTTATTTTCCCAACATATATCCGGACAGTTGAAGTCCCCCATCACCACCAAATCTTGGGCTTTGGATGATTTTGTTAGTTGTTTAAAAAAAGCCTCATCCACCTCTTCCACCTGGTTAGGTGGCCTGTAGTAGACTCCTAGCATGACATCACCCTTGTTTTTTACCCCTTTTAGCCTAACCCAGAGACTCTCAACACTTCC
>NW_020696470.1:0-4163 GCF_002925995.2 Terrapene triunguis | reverse complement strand
TGAGCCAAACCTGTGTGGTACTATTACCCTGTGTACCAGGTCACAATGCCACTTTGGAACAGCCTTCCAAGGGGCAGAGTGGGGGGAAAACGTAACTTGTTTCAAGACTGAGCTTGATAAGTTTATGGAGGTGTAACACGAGCGGACTCACCCCTGTGGCGCCTCCTGCTGGTCTCTCAGGGAATTAGCTCGACCCAGCCTCCAGAGCACCCTCTGCAGGCCGGTGATCTGCTTTGCTCTCTACTTCTGGGCCCTGTGTCCCTCCCAGGACCCCGGTGCCCCTTGCTCGGGGTGCTGCACCCTGGCAGTACCCACACGCTAGGTCTCCCCTCCCAGGGGAACCCCCACCCACTAACCCCACCTCACCTCAGTGTCAGGCTACTGCCAGTCACCATCTAGCCTCACGCCCAGGGGCAGACTGCAGTATCAGCCACTCATCACAGGCAAGGTTGGGTTTGGGCCTGCTGCCTTGGCCTATCTCTGGGCTGCCCTCTGCAACCCCCAGTACCTCCTGGC
The DNA here is from genome assembly GCF_002925995.2 of Terrapene triunguis. Classification (NCBI taxonomy): domain Eukaryota; kingdom Metazoa; phylum Chordata; order Testudines; family Emydidae; genus Terrapene; species Terrapene triunguis. Next base: position 3,647 of record NW_020696470.1, on the reverse strand, counting down.
CTAACACTAGGCCACAGCCTGGGGCTTTCCAGGCTGGAGCTCCCCCAGATCCTCAGCCTTTCCCCAGCCCTGCTCCACCCAGGTACTCTGCTCTAGTTCCCTGCAGCCAGGCCCTTCTCTCTCTGCACTCAGAGAGAGACTGCTGAGCTTCTGGCCGCCCTGGCCTTTATAGGGCCAGCTGGGCTCTGATTGGAGCGTGGCCCAGCTGCATCTACTTCCCCCAATCAGCCCAGGGTGTTCTCTCTCACCCCCCCCATCCTTTCCAAGGGCTGTTTTTAAACCCCTCAGAGCAGGAGAGGGTGACCACCCCGCTACAGGAGGTATGATAAGATTGCTTACAATGGCATATGGCCCATCCACAACTGCTCTTAGGAAATATCTCCAATGGCTGAAGATTAGACACTATATGGGAAGGTCCTTGAGGTCCTATAGAGAATTCTTTCCCATCTGTCTGGCTGGTGGCTCTTGTCCACATGTTTAGGGTCTAACTGATCACCATATCTGGGACCGGGAAGGAATTTTCCCCCAGGTCAGATTGGCAGAGATCTTGAGTTTTTGTTTTTGCTTTGCTCTGCATAGCATAAAGTCACTTGCTGGTTTGATTCATAGATTCATAGATTCCAAGACTGGAAGGGACCTCGAGAGGTCATCGAGTCCCGTCCCCTGCCCTCATGGCAGGACCAAATACTGTCTAGACCATCCCTGATAGACATTTATCTAACCGACTCTTAAATATCTCCAGAGATGGAGATTCCACAAACTCCCTAGGCAATTTATTCCAGTGTTTAACCACCCTGACAGTTAGGAAATTTTTCCTAATGTCTAACCTAAACCTCCCTTGCTGCAGTTTAAGCCCATTGCTTCTTGTTCTATCCTTAGAGACTAAGGTGAACAAGTTTTCTCCCTCCTCCTTATGACACCCTTTTAGATACCTGAAAACTGCTATCATGTCCCCTCTCCGTCTTCTCTTTTCCAAACTAAACAAACCCAATTCTTTCAGCCTTCCTTCATAGGTCATGTTCTCAAGACCTTTAATCATTCTTGTTGCTCTTCTCTGGACCCTCTCCAATTTCTCCACATCTTTTTTGAAATGCAGTGCCCAGAACTGGACACAATACTCCAGTTGAGGCCTAACCAGCACAGAGTAGAGCGGAAGAATGACTTCTCGTGTCTTGCTCACAACACACCTGTTAATGCATCCCAGAATCACGTTTGCTTTTTCTGCAACAGCATCACACTGTTGACTCATATTTAGCTTGTAGTCCGCTATAACCCCTAGATCCCTTTCTGCCGTACTCCTTCCTAGACAGTCTTTTCCCATTCTGTATGTATGAAACTGATTTTTTCTTCCTAAGTGGAGCACTTTGCATTTGTCTTTGTTAAACTTCATCCTGTTTACCTCAGACCATTTCTCCAATTTGTCCAGATCATTTTGAATTATGACCCTGTCCTCCAAAGCAGTTGCAATCCCTCCCAGTTTGGTATCATCTGCAAACTTAATAAGCGTACTTTCTATGCCAATATCTAAGTCGTTGATGAAGATATTGAACCCAGCCGGTCCCTAAACAGACCCCTGCGGAACCCCACTCGTTATACCTTTCCAGCAGGATTGGGAACCATTAATAACTACTCTCTGAGTATGGTTATCCAGCCAGTTATGCACCCACCTTATAGTAGCCCCATCTAAATTGTATTTGCCTAGTTTATCGATAAGAATATCATGCGAGACCGTATCAAATGCCTTACTAAAGTCTAGGTATACCACATCCACAGCTTCTCCCTTATCCACAAGACTCGTTATCCTATCAAAGAAAGCTATCAGATTGGTTTGACATGATTTGTTCTTTACAAATCCATGCTGGCTGTTCCCTATCACCTTACCACCTTCCAAGTGTTTGCAGATGATTTCCTTAATTACTTGCTCCATTATCTTCCCTGGCACAGAAGTTAAACTAACTGGTCTGTAGTTTGCTGGGTTGTTTTTATTTCCCTTTTTATAGATGGGCACTATATGTGCCCTTTTCTAGTCTTCTGGAATCTCTCCCGTCTCCCATGATTTTCCAAAGATAATAGCTAGAGGCTCAGATACCTCCTCTATTAGCTCCTTGAGTATTCTAGGATGCATTTCATCAGGCCCTGGTGACTTGCAGGCATCTAACTTTTCTAAGTGATTTTTAACTTGTTCTTTTTTTATTTTATCTGCTAAACCTACCCCCTTCCCATTAGCATTCACTATGATAGGCATTCCTTCAGACTTCTCGGTGAAGACCAAAACAAAGAAGTCATTAAGCATCTCTGCCATTTCCAAGTTTCCTGTTACTGTTTCTCCCTCTTCTCTGAGCAGTGGGCCTACCCTGTCTTTGGTCTTCCTCTTGCTTCTAATGTACTGATAAAAAGTCTTCTTGTTTCCCTTTATTCCCGTAGCTAGTTTGAGCTCATTTTGTGCCTTTGCCTTTCTAATCTTGCCCCTGCATTCCTGTGCTGTTTGCCTATATTCATCCTTTGTAATCTGTCCTAGTTTCCATTTTTTATATGAGTCCTTTTTATTTTTTAGATCATGCAAGATCTCGTGGTTAAGCCAATGTGGTCTTTTGCCACATTCTTTATCTTTCCTAACCAGCGGAATAGCTTGCTTTTGGGCCCTTAATAGTGTCCCTTTGAAAAAGTGCCAACTTTCCTCAGTTGTTTTTCCCCTCAGTCTTGATTCCCATGGGACCTTACCTATCAGCTCTCTGAGCTTACCAAAATCCGCCTTCCTGAAATCCATTGTCTCTATTTTGCTGTTCTCCCTTCTACCCTTCCTTAGAATTGCAAACTCTATGATTTCATGATCACTTTCACCCAAGCTGCCTTCTACTTTCAAATTCTCAACGAGTTCCTCCCTATTTGTTAAAATCAAGTCTAGAACAGCTTTACCCCTAGTAGCTTTTTCAACCTTCTGAAATAAAAAGTTGTCTGCAATGCAGTCCAAGAATTTGTTGGATGGTCTGTGCCCCGCTGTGTTATTTTCCCAACATATATCCGGATAGTTGAAGTCCCCCATCACCACCAAATCTTGGGCTTTGGATGATTTTGTTAGTTGTTTAAAAAAAGCCTCATCCACCTCTTCCACCTGGTTAGGTGGCCTGTAGTAGACTCCTAGCATGACATCACCCTTGTTTTTTACCCCTTTTAGCCTAACCCAGAGACTCTCAACACTTCCGTCTCCTATGTCCATCTCTACCTCAGTCCAAGTGTGTACATTTTTAATATATAAGGCAACACCTCCTCCCTTTTTCCCCTGTCTATCCTTCCTGAGCAAGCTGTATCCATCCACACCAACATTCCAATCATGTGTATTATCCCAACAAGTTTCAGTGATGCCAACAATGTCATAGTTGTATTTATTTATTAGCACTTCCAGTTCTTCCTGCTTATTACCCATACTTCTCGCATTTGTATATAGGCATCTAAGATACTGGTTTGATCTTTCCTCCTGGTTTTGTCCTGACCCTCCTTTCTCTCTGCCAATATAGCCCACACTCCCTCTCGTCTCCGACCCATCTCCCAGGTCTCCATGTTCCCCACTTACCTGCGGGCTTTGCTCACCTGTCCCCGTCGAACCTAGTTTAAAGCCCTCCTCACTAGGTTAGCCAGTCTGTGTCCAA
>NW_020696469.1:5075-7154 GCF_002925995.2 Terrapene triunguis | reverse complement strand
ATTTATTCAGATCAACTGGCCACTGCTCACGCCAAAGAATCATGGGAGCTGGCCGGGTTTGCTTAGGTAAATGGCCACCTTGTACACACAAAAAATGTCGGCTAACTGGGTTTCCCAAAACAAAATGGCTGCTTCACGAGCCAAGGAATCCTGGGGGTTGACTGGGTTTCCCCCCCCAAAATATGGCCACCCCAGGAGCCAAGGAATCATGGGAGTTGATTGTGTTGCCCAAACCAAAATGGCTGCCCCATGAGGCAAGGAATCATGGGAGTTGACGGGTGTCCTAAAACAAAATGGCTGCTTCAGGACCGAAGGAATCATGGGTGTTAATTGGCTTTCCCAAAACACAATGGCCACCCCATGAGCCAATGAACCCCGGGCGCTGGCTGGGTTTCTACCCAACACTCCTGAGCCAATGCCCTGGCCTGTCCCTGACTGGGAGGTGGAACCGGCTCCACAAGTGTGGGGGGCTTCGGGGGCTCCTCGGGCCCTCCCATCCTGGGGCATGTTTGCCAAAGGGGCTGTTTCCCTACCCAGTTAGCTCCTGTGCCCAGCTCCCGGGGACTGGCCATCCTCCTCCCCTGTCCCCAGCTTGTGTGCCCGTGCGATGGCCCCGCGGGGCGATGGAGGGGGGGCTGGTGCTCGCTGGAGGCAAACAGCTGCTCTTCTCCCATCACCCTCCGCAGGGCGAGGCTGCTCCAGCCCGGCTCACGCTCCCCGGCTGCCGGTTAACCATTAACCCTGCTGCGGTTAGCTCTGGCTGGGGGCGTTGCCAGCACCCACGGGCAGGCTGGGGTCGCCGAACTGCTGGGAGGCGCCCACCACCTTCTTCCTCCCCTGTTCACCCCCAGTCTGGAGAGTTCAAGCCTGTCTCCAGAAGGATCATTAGGAAAAGACCTAGGATGGAGATTGGGGGGCAACTTCCCTCACCGCAAGCCGCTGTCAGAGCTTGGATCCACTCTGGCAGGGCCTGCGTCCCTCTCCCCAGCCCCTTTTTGTGATCACAGGCATGGCCCAGCACCGCCCTCCCCAAACCCGTGCTCGGTGCTGTACAAACACAGAACAGAGGCTCCCTGCCTCTAAGAGCTACGAGCCGCAGGAGGACGGGCGAAGGGTCAGACTGAGAACTGGTCGAGATATTTAGCCTTCCCCTCCGACTCTTCCTGCCCCCAGCCAGCCAGCTCAGGGGCTGGCAGTGCCACGGGGCTGGGTGGTGGGCTGTCCCCAAACCCTGCCCTGGCACGGCTGGGGGTGCCAGGGCCCTTTGGGGCCGCCTTCCCCCGACCGAGCGGAAGGAGCTAATTCCATCACGCGTGAAAGGTCCATTGAATCAAAACACGGCAAGTTTAACTCCCCCCGCCCCCAGGCTTGGAAACCCACCTCCCTGGAATCAACTGCTGCCTTCTTTTCCCCCCCTTTCCTCCCCCGGCCTCTGCCTGTCTCAGTGTCCCGCTGTCTCACACCTTGGAAGGAAACTGGCAGCTCTGACAGGAGCATCTTTATACTCGCTGCCGTGCCCGCACCCGGCCCACCTTGCCGGAGACAAAGGCCCGTGTGTTCGGAGCCGGCCTGCCCGCCTCGCCCAGCTCTGGCTGCCTGGAAAACACACGGGGCCCGTGTTGATTTAAGAATGTATGGATATATATAAAACTGCTCCCAGCAGCCGGGCCGGGGGACGGATGTTTTCAGGGAAGCCGCGTGAGGATGTGAGGAAGGCAGGATCGGCAGCTTCCCAGCGCTTCGCCCGGCAGAAGGGCCGGTCAGGTGCTTTTTTCACACCCGCCCGTGGCCCCGTCTGCAGGAGCTGAGCCGGCCCGGCGGCCCGTGGCATGCCCAGGGGCGGCCCAACGCCTGGCCTCACGCGGGGCCCGCGGCTGCCGAGCCGAGTGCGACGGCCGCTTCCTGGGAAGGATGGAGCCGAGGAGACCGGAAAGATTTAGTCGTTTAGTTTTCGTAGTGGGGCGTGATACATGGAGCGGCTCCCCAGCAGGCTGCTAGGGGGCGCTGTGCTCTGTCACCCACCCACGCCCCATTTCTCAGTGCCCATGGCAGGGGCTAGGGGGCGCTGTGCTCCGTCAC
>NW_020696469.1:0-5065 GCF_002925995.2 Terrapene triunguis | reverse complement strand
GCTAGGGGGCGCTGTGCTCCGTCACCCACCCACGCCCCGTTTCTCAGTGCCCATGGCAGGGACTAGGGGGCGCTGTGCTCCGTCATCCACCCATGCCCCGTTTCTCAGTGCCCATGGCAGGGGCTAGGGGGTGCTGTGATCCCCACCCACGCCCCGTTTCTCTGTGCCCATGGCAGGGGCTAGGGGGCGCTGTGATCCCCACCCACGCCCCGTTTCTCTGTGCCCATGGCGCTTCCCCATCTCCTCCATAGTAGCCAGGCTGAGGGTCATGGCCCTGGCTCGGGGCCCCAGGCAGTTGGGAGGCACCTCGCAAGAACACAGGCCAGTCTGTTCCACTAGTGTCCTCAGATATTGGGGACCCAACTGGGGGAGGGGCGCACTCTCAGGGGTGCTGGGCACCCCTTGGCTTCAGCTAGAATTGTGGATATCAGTTACCCTATGCCTGTGTCAGGCGCTGCACAAACACAGTAACCCCTTTGTGCGGGGGGCCTGGTCTCACCTGGGGACTGTAGCTGCTCATGGAATACAGAGAAGGTAACTAGCAAGGATTGCGGCTCTAGTTTATGGAGTCCGGCTGTGTCCAGCAGTCGACCCGTCCAGCCTTCCCCTCTGAGCAAGGCGAGGTCCCACTGACGGAAAGGGGGCGCAGGCAGGAGGGGGGCACTGAGGGTTGGCTCCGGCCCAGTTCGAGGGGAAGGCTGGGGCGGCTGGGCTGGTGTTTGGAGGCTGGAGGGGAGAGTGGAGATAGAGAGATGGGAGGAAGAGGAGAACGCAGTGGGGGAGCCGTTTCTGGCCAGCCCCGGAGGCCTTTGAACCAGGCTGCGTTCGGAGGAGGTGTCGGCTGGGCAGTGACGGGGCTGGGGTGGCCGTGACGGAGGCACTGGGCTGGGAGCCTCAAAGGGGCCATTGTAGTCTCAGCGGAGCCGGCTGCCGGGCCGTCCTGTCGGTTATTTATAACCGCCGGCAGGTATTCCACGTCGCCGCTGCCCATGGCCGGGCTGCCCCCCCTGCCCGCCACCGCCGAAGGGAAACTCACTTGATCCAGGACGGTTGCACGGATAGTGGGGGGGGGCTGGGCTGCCCCCTGCTACTGCTGCTCTGTCACGCCCCTCCAAGCACGGCTGGCCCCTTGGGGCACAATCCGCTGGGGTTTGGGGGTAACCCCCCGAGCATCGCCCTGGGGCTGCGGGACAGCTAGGCAGTGTCACTCGGGGGACCGCATTGTGTGTGTGGGTGTGTACGCACACACGTCTGTGTATCCGTGTCTGCATGTGTGTGTCTCTGCACGTGTGTGCATCTGTGACCCTGCATGTGTGTCTGCGTGTTTTGTACGTGTCTCTGTCTGCGTCTCTGTACATGGGTGTGTCTGCCTGTCCAGTTGCTCCTGAGCTGCAAATCCTCCAGCGAAGCCCAGCTGGGGTGGGCTCCCTGCGCTCCGGGGCCCCAAACCCGGGGGTGAAAGGTCAGAGCCCGGCTGGGATCCCGGCCCCGCCCTGCAGCGCTGGCCTGGGGCGGGTCCGGTTTCACACGGCCGGGGCCGCACGGGCTGGGCTGGCTCAGGTGTGTCCGGGTAGCCGGGCGTTCCCCAGGATCCGTTGTTTGCACTCGCGCAGGCATGGGAGGAAATCTTCGCAGCAAAGCAAACAGGGATGACGGGAAAGCCCTGCAGGGCTGGGCCCGGGGCCCCGGGGATTGGCCTCCACGGCCCAGTGAGCCCCAGGGCAGGGAGCCGGATGTGGGGTATCCTGGTGGCTGGGGAGAGGGAGACGTGGCTGGGAAGGGGCATTTTCATCCTGGTGGTTCCTCATCGGAGGCTGGTGTTGGGTTCACAGCCCCAGCCCTCCGCGCGCCCCCCCCCCCGGCTTCCCTCTGGGGAGATGTGGAGAGTGGGGGCCGTCTCAGTCCTCATGCTGGGCAAGCGGAGGGGGGGGGGCTGGGAGCATTCCCCTGCTGGGTACTGGCCTCAGACCAGGCAGGGGCATCTCTGATTGCTGACACGGGCAGGATTCGAACCTGGGGTCTAAGACATTGAATGCCCTGCTCCTGACCCCCCTATAGTCACCCTGTCCCCTCCCCCTTCCTGCCCCCCCAGTCATCCTGTCCCCTCCCCCTTCCTACCCCCCATAGGCCTCCTGCCCCCTCCCTCGTCCCTGATCCCCAGGGGAATAGGTGATAGCTTCTTTATGGCGAGATAAGTTGCAGGCTGTGTGTGTGAGTGTCTGTGTGTGTGTGCCTGTGTTTGTGTGTGCGTGTGGGCACGTGTGTGTGTCTGCATGTGTGTGCATGTATGTGTGCACATTTGTGGACATGCGTGTGTGTTTGCGTGCACGCACATGTGTATGCGTGTGTATGCATGCGTGTGCATGCGCACGTGTGTGTGTGTGTGTGTTTGTGTGCATGGACCTGTGTGTACGCGTGTGTGGACTGCGGGGCACTTAGAAGAGTTGTGCTACCAACCGAAAGGGTCTGGGCTGAGGGGGGCGTCACCGGGGGAGGCCTGTGGGTGGGGCTGTGCGTGTGGGGGCATGTGCCAGTGTCTCCCTGCGCCTCCCCGGCCAGGCCCACGGCGCCCCTGTACTTTTCCATTCCCGGCTGTCGCTTGTTTTCCTTTCCACCCTCTCTCCGGCCGGGCGTCCCCCCTTCTCCTTGCCCTGCCCTGCTCCCCGCCCCAGCAGGACAGCTGCCTGTGTTTCCAGGGGGCAGCGCGGCCCAGGGCTGAAGCCGACTGGGGTTTATTTGCAGGCCTGGCGCAGAGCTGTGGTGAGCCCCGGCGGGCTGGGAATAAACGCCGCTTTGCTGAGCGGGGCTAATTACACCGACCAGGAGTGTTTCTTGGTTTGGATGGAAATGGGGGGTGAAGTCAGGTCGTGCCTCCGGCCGATAATTTTAGAATCACTTGGCCTGGCTGAGCTGTTTTGAACTGTCCCCAAAAAAGGGATCCAAATGGCAACTTTATTCCTTTCGTACAGACCCTCCCACAGCCACAGCAGAGGCGGTGCGGGGATCCCAGAGCCCTCATGGCTGTCGCTGGTCAGATTCCCCCGTGTGCACCACAAAGGGGCTATAAACTGGACTCACATTATTATAGTGGAGTCTGCAGGCCCTTGGTGAGATCAGGGCCCCAGACACACAGCGACCGAGATCAGGGCCCAGTCTCGCCGGGCGCTGCACAGACACACAGTGACCGAGATCAGGGCCCCATCGAGCCGGGCGCTGCCCAGACTCACAGTGACCGAGATTAGGGCCTCGTCGCGCCGGGCGCTGCCCAGACACACAGTGACCGAGATCAGGGCCCCGTCTCGCCAGGCGCTGCATAGACAGAATGAGAGATGGTCCTTTCCCTAAAGAGCCTGCAGTCTAAATAGCCAAAGGGCAGGAGGAGAAAATGAGGCACAGAGAAGGGCAAGGACCCATGCAGCAGGTCAGTGGCAGAGAACAGAAGCCAGGTGTCCTGAATCCTCGTCCAATGCTCTCCCCACTAGACTTCACTGTCCCCACTTGGCATGGAGCCGGCATAGCCCAGCCCCTGCGCCCACCCCTCCACACACACACACACACACACAGTCATTCTAAGGTAGGGTAGCGCATCTCAGGGTGGGGGGTGACCAGCCTGCGCTGTGCTCCAGCAATCCCCAGCGGGCTGATGGCCCCTTGGGGGCCACATGGAGCACCCGCCGTGCCCTGCTCGAAGCTACACCAGGGGCTGCAGGGGGGCTTTGGCAGAGCAAAGTCATTGCAGAACAGCAGGGGGCGCTGGGCTGAGGCCACGTCTCCCTGCCCCACCCCAGGTCTCCTGCTGCCTGGGGAGCACCTACTGCTCTCCAGCCTGCTCATGCCCCAGCCATAAAGTGGGTGGGGTCCTTTTGTCACCAGCCTTCCAGGATGCCGGTTCCTGCTTGGGGATTTGCTGCCGAGCAACAAAGTTATCCTCCGGCTGTCACCTCCCCCCTGCCCTAGCCTGGGGCTGGGACATGGTGTTGGCAGGCCTGGAGTCAGAGACGCTCTCTGCTCCCGGAGCCTGTGCTAGGCGCTGCACAGATCCCAACCGAGATCAGGGCCCCGTCGCGCCGGGTGCTGCACAGACCCAGCGAGAGACAATCTGCTCCCCAAAGACCTCACAGTCTAAACAGACAAAGCTTGGGAAGGGAAACTGAGGCCGAGGGCGGAGAAATGACTAGCTGAGGTCACCCAGGGAGTCTGTCACAGAGCTGGGAACTGAACCCCAGTCTCCTGGGGCGTAGGCCGGTGCCGTCACCCCCTCACCTCCATGCCACGTTGTCAGGAAGCCCCTGCCAGTGTCGGATTTTGGCGCTCTGGGAGCCGGTTTCTGCCTCCATCAGGAAAGGTCTTTTCCTGGGCTGCGGGGTTTCCCAGACATCTCACTTGAACCCGTCCAAGGTATGACCAGGCTGGAACAGCCCCTCCCACTGCCAGCTGGGATGGGCCCTGGGGACCGAACTCCCCTGCCCAGGGTATGGCTGTGTCACATGGTGGGGGGTACTCACAGGGCTGTACCTGCTTGGGGGGACACACGCAGGGTCCCTCGGTCTCCGGAGGCCTCAGTCCAGCCCCTAGTGCCAGTGTGACACTCCTTCTCCTCCGTTCCCCGATGAAATCGCTTGTGTGTGGGGGGGGGGGTCTGCGGATCTGTGCGCTGCGGGCCGGTGACCTTCTCCCAGCAGCCTTGTTTTCATGCAGGAGGTGTCGCTGGAATGACATCTGGCTGCCCAGCCGGGGGCACATAAAGAGCCCTTTCTGCTCGGGCGCGCACGGCTAAAAACAGCTCTGGGGAGGGAGAGACGGAGCCACGTCCCGTCCCCGTCCCTCCCAGAGCCCTTGGGAAGCCCCATCCTGTCGGGCAGGGGGGTGGGGCAGGACTGGACCAGGCTCCAGGCGCTGGAGAGGGGCTGCTGGGTCCTTCTCTGCAGAGACCTCCTTCAGTGCGACGGGGAGATACAACAGAGCTCCAGAAATCTCCCCCGTGCCTGACACGGCATCTATCTACCTATCGCCTTACACCCCACCTATGTATGTGTCTCCATACACCCCGTCTATGTCTCTGTCT